>NW_025953630.1:157903-180036 GCF_022495145.1 Xylaria bambusicola | reverse complement strand
AAAAATAAAAATAAAGAAATATATTTATTTATAAAAATAAAAGTTAAAAAAATTAAAAAATAGGTAATTAATATTAAAAGCCTTTTAATAAAAATAATTTTATTACTATATTAAGGTTAAAAAAGGAAAAGGAAAAACTAACATTAAAAAGGTTAACAATATATTAAAAGATATATAATAAATAAATAGCTTTAAAGTTATTAAATACTTAAATATATAAATAAAAATATTCCTTTAATTATTACTTATTTTTTATATATTTATAATCTTATTATTAAGTTATATTAAATAGTACTATTTATAGGTTACCTTTTATTAATGCCTTAAGGGTAAGGTATTTATAGGAGGGTATACTTTATTAAGAAATATTATAATATTAGGGTAAAAGTTACTTTAAAGGGTAAGGATAGTATAAAAGTTAGCTATATAAAGGTATTTAAGCTCCCTTTTTATATTTAAGGAGTTAAGAATTAATAATATTAAGCCCTTACCTATACTTTTAATTTATCTACTTCCTACGTACTACCTATTGGTGATCTAGCCTCACTCCGGGATAAACCTCCATGACAGGACAGATCAAACTATCACGGCTCTTATAAAATTGCTCGAAGACCAAAACAGCATCATTGCAGAATCGGCTGAGATGACTTTACTCAGACAAGCAAATTTGAACGGTGATGTTACTACAGCTCTTGTGGGATTGCTTAAAACCGGGCACAGTAAGACCCGATCTTACGCAGTGAAAGTTTTGAGGGAGCAACCGAACTTGTTAGATGACAACGTCAAAGATTTGATACACATGCTGAGAGACGCGCAGCTGGATGAAAATATTCGAAACGACATATCTCCGATCTTAATACGTCAAGCCAAACTCTCAGCCAACAACGTTGCAGCTCTCTTAGCAATCTTCAAAGCTGCAAGTCCACACTTGCAAGTTCCTATTAGTCTGATCCTAGGAAAGCCTTCGAATTCTTTGTCTCCATTGGTTATTTTAGATCTTGAAAGACTTCTTAGGAGCTCAAGGGAGAGTGATCAAATTGCTGCCGCGAAGGCGTTGTGCGGACAATCGAATTTGCCAGATGATGATATCAAAGTTCTTATGACGCTTCTACGCTCCCAAAATTCGGAGGTCCTATCCACTGCGGCTATATTACTTGGGAATCAAACAAATTTACATGATGAGGCTATTATGAGCCTCGTTTCAACAATGGAATATCCAAGGGGGGACGCATCATATGAAGCCTTCAGGGCCCTGAGGAATAGGACCGATTTGCCAGATAGCATCACTACTGCTCTTATCAAGCTCTTTGTACATAAAAGTGATGCTGTCCGATCTTTGGCTGCTGGTGTCATGGAAATCCAGTCCCAGGTATCTCGCAAGGTCGCCAAATTACTCCTGTCATTGCTCAGAAGCGCGGATGGTACGGAATATTTTTCTTGTGCTGGAACAATGGGAGGCCGCCCTGTTTTCTTGGACAAAGTTCTCGACGCCTTAGGGCTACCGTTGCAACCAAGAAGATCAGCAACCGCGAGTACTCTTGGCCCGAGCCTCGAAGATATAGAAACGCTCTATACCAGCTTCTTCTACCGTAGTTTTAATGAGCAATTCTGGGTGCAAGTCAATAACGACGGAATCTTAAGCCTTCATCAACCAAGTGGAACGCGGGTAGCTTCTATTCCAAACCTAACACCAGATATTGTTCTGGGCTGGCGAAGAAAACTGGCAGACTCTGTGGCGAAAAAGGCTGGATCACAGAAGTATAGCTTGTAGTTGCATTAGCCTACTTGATTTTCACCGAAATGTAGAACATCGGGATATGTTCTTACGGTTCCATAAAAGAATACCCGACCAAACTACCTGAAATCAAAATACATGCGCACATAGCATTGTAGGAGAACATAGCTTGCATTCCTGCTCTCTCTTAGAGAAGCAAGCAAGCATCTCATGAAACCCGAAGTCAACACAGAAACTTTTAAATCAACAAATAGCCCTCCAGACGAGAGTGGCTAGTATTCCTTCCAACCTCACAGCTCCATCACCCCAGAAAGATCCTCACCAATCCTCCTCAGACTTTTAGTGTAGTACTTAATTAAGAGTCTTGTGCCTCAACTTGCGGCTGGGCTTGCTGAGTCTCTCGGTTTTGCTGAGATTGTTGACCCTGCTGTTGCTGGGCTCTCTGCTGCTGAGCTTGCTGCTGTCGTCGGCGATAGTTGTCAGCCCAGAAGACAAACTCATCCTGGATTCGTACAGAGTTGACCCCACTGCGGAGCTCAATGCCCTGATCCTCGTTGAATCGTCGTCTGGTGGCATTGGCTCGGTTGGACTTGTAGAAATGGTAGATGAAGAAGACGGAGGTACACAACCAGAACACGACGACTACGCCGAGGATGCTGGTCATCACGTTGAACTGGTAGTTGCTGAAGACTTCGCGCTCAATGGCTGCGACGGCCACGGGGTCTGGGTGGGGGCAGATAGAGATGTTCATTGTGGGCTTTGGGGGCTGGATAAGGGTGTTGGAAAAGGCTTTGTTGTGATCTTTGAGAAGATTCTACTTTATGTCAGACATGGAGTCAGTGAGCACAGACTGACACAGCATAGATGCAACTCACAACAGATGATTGTGTTCTTTCTGGTGCTGTTCTTGAAGACTTGGAGTGTGTTGTAGAAGGCTTTGATGGATAGAGTCTGAAAATATTGGGAAGGACCTTCTTGGTCAGAGTTAACTTGATGTGTTCGTTTATGTGAGAACTGGTCGCCTCGGACGCCATCCACGTCCACATTGCCAACGTCAACAAAGTGAGTGTTGTATGAGAGAAGTACACGTACTTTGCCGTACATCTCGGCGCAGGGTTTGGCAAGTCCACTTACTGATCACACGAAAGGGGTTGCTGCACCAGTTCTTTATAGCAAGTGTAGTGTATCCATCCTAACATGAAGAGCTACATCAATAATCATAATCCCAAGATGATATAGTTAAGAACTAGGTACGCATGGTGCTTGTGATTGATTTGATTATCAGTCTTGAAGAATTTTTTTCCTTGGGCTTTCATCAGGAAGTTAAGTAGGGGTCAGGTTCTTGCCTTTATGTCCTGTTAAAGCAGACTTAGTGTAGAGCCATATGCCCGTCATTTCCTCCCGGACAGAGAGAGGCATTTCAGATTACATATATGACTCATGGTGATTTCCTGTTTAGCAGTTACCTTGTTGTGTACGCCAAAGTACCACTACTTTTCCGGACTTGACACTCTATCATATGGAGAGGGTACACCCAAAAGTAAACGATGGTAGGAGGAGAGACTTGTATTTTGGGAAGGTGCCTAGCTGTCAGTTCCATGTAGATCTTGCGAACCTTCGATATTCAGAAATAGTACATATCTCTACAATATCTGTTAGGTAGTGCTCTCCATGCTGTGATTTGCCAATTGTGTATTGAGAATCGTGCTGCGAGGTACGTATGCCACGTACAGTATAAGTCGAAGGTTGATCTTTAGTACATATGAGAGTAACTTGTATCTCATCTAGTATCTGACCGAAGCAAGAAGGAGGATTGTAGGAGAATGATTTAAGGTATCCAGCGCGTGCGCAGTCTGCAGGATGGAATTGGGCATATTACTTTTTTCACAAGGCAGCAGCAATATTGATACATCAGGACAGTGATTGAATTACTCTTATTAAAATTGTTTTATACGATGATATTATGGCTTTGATCCGGAAAGCATTGAAAATATGTCCCTCGTCGTTGATATCATAGTCCCCTTATAATTCCTAACGCCATGATATATATATCAATAATACACCGACCCTCTGAAGCCCGAGAAAAATGAATGTAGACCGGCTCAATCACATTGTTCTTTTAGTTCCTGAAAATATTAGCTATGTTCAATTGACGTCAAACTATGTGTAGGGGTAATTATACAGAACAGGGGACGAAGAAGGGAAGGGGCACGAGGCGAAACAAGAGAGGTGACTTTACCTCTTGTGATGATCTATATAGGTGCGCTATCTCGCAAACAAATGAAAACGAAACGTTTACATGCCGTCCCTTGAAGCGCATCAGAATACCGCTGTGAAAACAAGATGGGAAGCACATCGCTGATGATATCTAGAATACAAAGTAGAGGAGGAACGTAATCGCTATCATATACGTAGAATGAAAACTGAAGATGAGAAAGTTCAAGTAGTAGAAAGGGATACTCACAACAACGCTAGCGTCAAATCACCGTGGATTCTCGCCTTAAGAGTGACTTCGACCTCGAGGTTGAGATCGAGCCTCAGCTTGAGCGTGTCGCTCTTGCCACTGTCACCACCGCCGCCACCCAGGGCACCCCCGAGGGCATTGCCAGTTACATTGCCCAGAGTGCCCTGGGCGCTGTTCACGAGGTTATTGGCTGTCTCGCCGACGTTGCCAACAGGTAGCATGTCGCCAGCGCCGCCGGCAAGGGGCAGACCACCAAGGGGTCCGCCGCCCTGGCTTTGCTGTTGCGTCTGCTGGCGCCGTCTGGGCTGCGGTGCCTCGTAGTCTTCTTCGCTGTCGTATTCTTCTTTTATTGAAGGCTGGGCCGCGGGGACCTGGGAGCGGTTGCGGCGTGAGCGACGGCCGCCTCGCGACCTGCTCTTGCTCTGGCTTTGGCCACTTGGACTCGTTGAAGACATTATAATAGTATCTAATTGTTCTGTATGAATATGGATGTAGAAGGTGAGGTGAACTAACTTCGACTAAGTGTAAGACGGATGGAGAGAATCCAACAGAACGGTTAGACTAGAAGGGAATATAAGGGATTAAGGGATTCAACGCGTTTAACACTAAAAGCCTGCTTAGTATCCTGTTTCTTATTCTACTTTAGAGAGTCGACGTCAGTGTAATTGTAGGTTTCCGAGAGCGGGGCAATAGGTATCCATGGCCCCTTGCCTTAACATAGTTTTGGCATAACGTCAGAGGTGATGCCACATAGATCTGCGGTGCTAGGGTGGTGGTGTAAGTCTAGCCTGTTATTTCACACTCCACACCCTCCTTTACGCGAATACCCTTGTATGATTCTGAGGCCATTGCACGATTCTATGTACACGATGTACTAAGTGGTAAGCCTATGAAATTGGTGTGGAAGGCTCCGAGGTGGCTTGACGTAAAGCCACAGACGGCATGGAGATCGCTCGCTCAAAAGCCGATACGAGGCGCGTTTGCGGTCAGCTGTTAACAGGACTTGTTCACCGAAAGTACTTTGCATGTAGTTCTCGGTCCAAATGTCCGGTACTGATATCCTTGGCCATCTGTATGAGATGGGATGTCGAGATGCACATTCTACATATTCTGCACATGCAAAGTTTGCTGCATCGAAGGCTACTTTTTAAATATTATGTTTAGTTTGAACTACTTCTAGTCCCTAGTCAATCGACTAGATACGCCTAGCTGTAATTCTCGATGTAGTTCAATCTCTACTACATCGCGAGGTGCCATTACCTCATCTAGGTCGCCGTTTTTGTCATAATAAACACACCAAGACTGGTCATCGTTCTGAACTGCGACGAAGTATTTCTCGCCCTCGAGAATCAAATATTCCTCGTCTTCTGTCCAGCTCCAAGGCCCTATAACATGACCCACGGTATCCTTTCTTGCACCGTGAAGTAGTAACCCCGTATCTTTATCAGCGTAGATCCAGTTGAGCATAGGCGGATCAGCGGCAATGGGCGCAACTAGACCCTGATGCTCTTCCGGACACGGATAGCCAAAATAGAAACCGTTGAACCGGAACCCCTCTACGGGGCATTCTGGGTGATCTAAGTAGAGCTTCCACGGTGTTAGTTTAGTTGATTCTGCGAATGAGACAAACGTTTTACGCCCTTACCTTATTGTCTTTAAATACTACATACGCGGTCTGTGGCGGTGCGACTCCATCGTGAGAGAACTTTGCAGTAAGGTTAAATTTGATCCTCTCTTTCGCTTGCTGGTTCTGTTTCTTTTGGGCATCGATGGCCTCGGCCACACCAATGACAGTTGGAATTGCACCAACCGTCAGTAGACCGAGAGTCGAAAGTGCCATGAGGTAAGTGGAATCTCGCGTGATGTGCGGGTCAAACTGCGGAACAACCCCACCGGGACTTGAAAGTGACTTCGTACGACTTCGTAAACTATCAGAGAGCAACAAGAGACAAGCTGACGGCTTCGGGCGGGAAAATGTTAGAATGTGGTAGGAAACAGGCCTCGAGCCCTGGAGCTGATCACCGACAGATTAGACATAATCGAGAAAAGCAGCCGACATGGCGCACCTCTGGGCAAGGTTCTGGCCATGTCTTGTCACATATATGACCTCATTGAGGGCAGGGGTAATGGATTTAGACCGCACAGTAACCGCAGAATTGGGGAGACAGAATCATGTGAATGGCTGGGTGATTGACTGGGGTTTCCCGTATAACAAGGATTATCATGCTCGAGACGGATAATCAGCACTGCCCACTTGGAGTTTTCAGGAATTGCGTCATGTGGGCAGATGAGTTCCTCAGCACTGTTACCCCAGATAATTGAATAAAATTAATCGTCGTTGCTGCCAAGTTAGGTAAAAAGAAAAGACCCTTCAACGGCGAAATACATTGCTAGCTCAACATTAGTCGATCGTTGATCGCTACATCGCATTACCAATATGCCTTCAGATTCTGAAGCTGAGACTCGCCAGCCGAGCAATGAGCAGCAAAACAACGAAGAGCAACAGGAGGAAAACAACGACGTCTCCGAGCAATCCGAACAAGAAAACGCAGCGGATGATCGTGACGACCAGACTGGTAGCGAGGCAGAGGACAATAAACAGAACGAACAGAAACCCATAGAGCCGGAAAAGCAACCGACACCAGCCAAAAAGGAGACGAAGCCCGCAAAAGAAGCACGGGAAGAATCCGAGACGGGTTCGCGCCGAACACGACGTCGTCGCAACCGACCATCGTGGATCGAGTCGGATAAGGAGAACGCACCAGCCAAGCAGATGACGGTTCGACAGCAACAGCAGCAGCAACAACAATGGCAATTACAACAACAGCAACAATACCAACGGCAGCAGATGCAGATGCAACAACAGCAGCAGCAGCAATCGCAGTCGAAGGACGGCGGGAAGAACCCGCTCAAGCTACACCTTGATCTGAATCTTGAGGTCGAAGTCACCCTCAAGGCTAGGATTCATGGCGACTTGACTCTGTCGCTTTTGTATGTACTCCCCAATCTCGAATCCAAACACCATTTCCTTGCACACATGGTAAGAGTAGCAGCGCATCAATTGCGATGATGCACTCCCACTCTATATTCTCTGCAAGTTCACTAGCCTTGTTTGTTCTGGAATAACCCCAAACTAACTGTCAGTAAAGCGACACGTCGTAAAGAGCAGGGTTGAGGCACACGGCATAGGCAAACAGGCATTGAGAGGCACTGGGTGTCTCCCTTTACTCTTCTTCATTTTGTTTTGTCCGACTTTGGCCTTATCAATTTTAATCACGCGCCTGTCCATGTTTGCCAGACCCGGCGTTGGGGTATCAGGAAATTCGAGGCCAGAAGGGCCTCCCTCGGCATATGGAGCGTCTCACGATTTTGTGAAAAAATAATATATATACACTCGAGGCATTGCAGCTTGACGGTCCTCGGATTAGCATGTCTCGGGTTTATGCTGTGCTGGGTGCTTGTCTTGTCGCTTAGGCAGGTAGCCGACGCATCCTGCAATTGCGCTGATTTGGGTGTTCATCCGCGCTATTTAATAATTAGATTAAGCCTAGTCAGTGGAAGCCTTCCAATATTGGGTAGAAATTCATACAAAGCATCATAAAAATGTTACCGTTTTTCCAATCATGATATTCACACCAGGAGTATTGTATTCCTTCCATCAATTCGAACCGACGCGTCTATACTCGATCTACCTGATAGAGCAGATAGAGGTAACGTACGTGTGGGTGGCGTCTCCTTGCACTACCAGTACCATTCGTAGAAGACGGTGGAACGCTGGTCACACGAGAAGCAACCGATCGACTTACGGGTATGATTGGTTCGTTCATTTTATAACGCCATCATCAGTGCAGACAGAGTAACAGCGTAGTAGGGTAACAAATCAGAGAATAGCCAAGACGGTCGCACGTGTGTCGAGCGCACTGCAGCGATTCTAGGAGACCTGATAGGGCAAGCACAGACGACATTCGAAGTTATCAGCGATGTCGACGGCGCCAATACCAATAGCCTATATACATAGAGTAGCTGTCAGCGACGACGAAACTGGCGATATGCGTTCGTTCCGATCACCGATGAGAAAGCCAGCATGAATTGTGTGGTAGACAAGCTGGCCGCATTGGTCGAGATGCTGCTGCGCATCCCTGCTGGGTGGTCTGTCTAGGACAGGGATTCGACTCATCTCTATCAACCCCTCTCCGACTTTCCCTCAATGCACTCACTCCTTACTTGCTGTACTTGCCCATCTACATAACAAACTTAGTGGACGGGCAAGCTGGTGTAGTGGTAACACTGGTAAGAAATAGGTAATCCTTACCACTAATAAACGGCCTGTTAAGGTAGGTAACCTGCCCAGGTGCCTAAGGAAGTAGGAATAGGGGATATAACTGCTATGAGGACTGCTATGGGTCTACTCCGTACGCTACAGCAGTTACCCATAGGCCATGACGCAATTGATCTCGCATCGAAACGTCCCTCTGCCGGGCCGTGACGCTTTTCGCTCCTTCAAACGGGGTGCACCTCAGGAATTCGGCTTAGAGGCTTAGAGGACCCCAGAGAGTATGACACCATGACAAGACTGGGCTAGCTGATGAAGCCATAGCTTTGCTTTCATTCAGCTTAGCCGTCACAGCTTTTAACTATTAACTGGGACATTCGGCCGTACCTATCGACCTGACCCCATCCTGACCCATCCACGCGAACCTTATAACACCATAGAAAGCCCCGTGCTGATCTTCATGAACCATATTGCAGCGCGCGAGCTGGATCGCATACATAATATACTCCTAGCCATCTATTTTGCCATCTTTCTTCTCAGCCGTGCGAACCAAATCCGCTATCTCGTAGAAGCCATGGCAGACACACTAGTTCCCCAGACTCCGCCCAAGAAGCTCTTCAAACCTGCGACCAAAACGAAGACCCCAACGCGAATGAAACCATCCCCTCAATCCCAACAGCAGCAACAGTCGCAAACTGGCTCTCCACAACAAAAGACGCCCAAGGATACACCGCGCTCGGCGCTTTCGCAAGAACCAAGCCTCGATAATGTTGTGAAGTCTACGAACCTCGCGCCCCTCACCAACGGCCCCGCTGCTTCAGACAAGGCCTCTGATCATGGGGGTGGTTCTGACACCACCGGGGAGACCCCTGTTGGCTTGGTCGACAACTACATCCTCACCCCCACCGATGACACTGTGAGCCGAAGCACAGACGCTCGGTCTCCCATCTCTAGGGAAGCCTCGCAAAACAATAACCAAGTCTCGAGCTTCAAGGACAAGATAGCTCGTGCTAGGGAATCAGCAAAGGGCTCTGTCAATGGCTTAGCCAAGACCTTGACTGGCCAGTCCACCGAGACTTCAGAAACTACGGACAGCAGCGCCCAGTCTGAAACCAGCAACCCCACCCATGGCTTTAACTCCCCCATCGACATAGCCAAGTATTTTAAGGACCAGGGCAACCCCGAGATGAGCAGTTTTGTAACATCTTTGATGGACAGCCATTCCTCCGAGTCTAGCGAAAATACTCCCAAGGTCACCAAGTCTCCCGCCGGTGAGGAGCAGAGTTCAAACAATCAAACCAACGACAACGACAATACTGGTGACCAGAAGAACTTGGGAGAGTCGGACCAAGCGCCTTCTAAAGACAAGCTAGAAGCAGCGCCCGCTAGTGTTTCCAAGACGGCCGACGGAACATTCAGAGACACCGAACGCGACAACGAACGCGACACCTCAGCAGCCCAACCTACCAACAAAATGGGGGATCCAAACGTCGCCAACATCTCGAAGGCAGCCCAGCCCGCTGTGCCAGGCGCAAAATCGGACAATAAAGCTTCCTCGCAACGCCCTCAGATTAATGGGGATGGTCAAGAAAAAGATTCACACGTAATTGATAACATGGGCCGACCAGCGCACGTGGAGCGCCGCATTGAGATCCCACTGCAGCGACAAAGCAAAGATGGAAATGGTTCAAAGCTAGCTGAGGCGCAAAAGTCCAAGACTGGTTCCAAAGATCTGGGAGACTTTGAAGACCTCCCCAGCACCAACGATCTTCCAGACATCCCTAATGAAGACTCTCCAGACCCTCCTGAGGAAATACTAGACCCATCGGTACATTCCACAGAGGCGGCAAACATCACGCCAATCCCCAAAATACCAAAGATTCCTCACATTGACTCTTTGGCGCCTTTTAACCTGCAGCGTCTTGCTGAAGGATTGGCGGGCCATGAAATTGACGATGTCGGTAACATTGTGGATGAATCAGGTGAGGTGCTCGGCCATGCGACCGGAGACTTACCCGCAATGGTGGGTAAGAAGGTCTCAGAAAATGGTGAAGTTTACGGCGACGATGGAGAGATCGTGGGCTACGTGTCTGATAATTTCATTAACCCACCGTCTCCCACTGAGATCCCCGGCGATGTCATAGGCGGCCTTCGAGTAGACCATAAGGGCAACATTCTTGACCAAGACGGTAATATTATCGGCAAGTTCAATCGGCCACTAGGCAACAATAACTCTTCATCGAAACCTTCCCACAAAAATGATTCGGAAGGAAAACCGAAAGAAGAGCAGAAGCCCAAAGTGAATGCGCAGAATGGCGGTAGCCCTTCAGACCTGTTTTTGGACGTCAAGTCTACTAATGATGGGATACAATTAACGATACGCATTCCAACCACTTTTTCACGGCCGTCTCCTGAATCATAGAGTTCGGGAACGGAATCATGTGCTATTATTTACGCTATCTAAGAATCATGGGGGTTGAAGTTGAAGGATCTAACGGCTGATAATTTGTATAATTTGTATGAGAACCAAGAGCTAAGATAATGAAAAGTACATAATACGGAAATTCACGATCGTGTAATTTGTGTATATAGCGATTGATCAATCAATATCGTGACAAACGATGGAACTCTAGGAGGCATTCCTTCAGCATCTTCACATCTGGGACTTCGCGGGCCCGGAGCCACAACGTGGGCACGCCAGGGGGTTAGCAATCAATGCGCCAAATTTGAATATGTTGTGATAACAGCTTGCTTCAGCCTCCTAGCTCTCATTGTCTCCGACACTAACCTCTTTATGACGTGGATTTGACGTCGAGCCGTGGATGTGTGGCTTGATACCTGGCTTGTTTTCGCCACAGCTGGACTGGCCAGAGCAAAAAAACCGGTTGAGGATCTCGTGGAGAGCTGACGGAGAGCTGACTAGGGTGACGTTAGCTGCGTATCACTTCCCCACCAGAATCATGCCGCACCCGACAACTGCAAGGATCACGCCAGTGGAACGTGTGAACAGCAAAGGTTAGCGACAGGAATCTACACCGGGCTGTGACTAAAGCTTCACTGCAGCGCACTACGCTCCGCTCTGCAAACACGCCCGGGGCACTACCGGCACAAGGGGAATACCAAGACGGCGCCACGATCCCACTAAACCGACGATCCAACGGCGCTGGACCAACCCAGGCAGCTCGTGAAACATCCTTGGCAAGTTGTGGCTGTCATAGTGTGCGTGGCTGACGACGACATAGACTGCATGCTAACCACTTGGTAGTGAGTCTACGTTGTGTAATGTCAGGAACTTGGAAGTAGCAGCATCTTACCCCAGCAACACCATATCATTACTCGTCGAGGCTGAGATGGCCGATACAGATCGAGATCCAGGGCAGACCAGGGAAACACACACACAGCGTAGTGTACACCGAGCCGTGAACCGTAGAGCCGGATGTTACGCGGAAATTCTTTGTTTCTCCTAGGGTTTTCTTAGTTTCTCGAAGCTAACAGCATGGCAACCTTTCTAGCTCACTGCCCTATGTTAGGCATGGATATGCCAAGTAGCTGTCACAACTGTAACTAAGTAACAACTTAACGGCTCTAGAAGCCGTTGGGTACCCTCGTGGCATGTCCCACGCCCCCTCGAATCAACATGCCTGCACAACCTGACAGAAGTAGCCCTATGTGTGGCTTGAACCAGGAGTGATAGGCAAGGATTCCTGCGGCAGCGGTTTGTGAATGACGTTCTAGCCTATGTATCTCGAACACCTACCAGACCACCATGACGTCGAGGAACCTGTACGAAGGGTTCAAGGCTGTGGGGAGTTGTTAGCAGATGGATATTGCTATGATTTAAGTGCACTCCTCCGCCAACAAGTGACGTAACTCGAGGCATCACTCGTCATGAGGAGACTCCAATAAATTGACTTTTAAGTATTTATCGAACCCGCGGATCTATCAGTCTGCGGTAATCTTAACTCATAATCTATGTTTAATCCCCATCAACAAGAGAAATCTCAATCTCAATCCCAATCCCAATATCCCAAACCGACTAATACACAACTAATTCATTCCCAATCATATACGTACGAATTCTCAACAGACAAGAACCTAGCCGCCATTATACACCCCGCCGCCATGTCAGGAATCGCAGACTCGGCCAAGAACCTGACCAGCCCACAGGGCAAGGCCGCCTCACAATCAGAGCAGACAGAGAAAGCTCCCCAAACCCCACTGAACCAATCAGCCCCGAGATCCATACCAGATGTCTCTGAATCGAATCTGGGGGAGGAGAGCGGCGACAACGAAGGCGAGATGGTGCCCGCAGCCGGCCGCATCAACGATAAAGGAGAAGTAATCGACGACGACGGAAACACCATCGGCAAAGTAACGGACGGAGAAGCATCTAAATTCAACGGCTACATCGTCACACAAGAAGGGGATATCCTCGACGACGACGGCGGCGTCGTCGGCAAAGCACAGCCCCTGGACGATGTAGCCTCCGATCTAAACTATACCACACGCTCCGCCAAGGACACCGTAACAGGTGAAGGCGACGAGGAACAGCAAGAAGGAGAAGGCGGCATTGGCGGCGGTCTCGGAAGCGCGTTAGGGGGCGTCGCTAACACCGCGGGCTCTGCTGTCGGTGGAGCTACTGGCGCCGTTGGTGATGTTGCCAAGGGCACCACTGGGGCTGTTGGTGACACCGTTAAGGGCGCTGCTGATACCGCTGGTGAGGCCACCGGAACCCAGGACGCGACTGGAGCCGTTGGTGATACTGCCAAGGGTGTCACGGATACTGCTGGTGATGCGGTCGAGGGCGCCACAGATGCCGTTGGAGATACCGCTGAAGGTGCAACTGGCGCTGTTGGAGACGCTGCACAAGGCGCGACGGAAGGTGTTGAAGGAGCTGCTCAAGATACTACGAGCAAAGCCGGAGGCGCTGCCCAGGATGCGACTGGCGATGTCGAAGGCATCGCGCAAGATGCCACCGGCGAAGCTGGGGATGCTGTCGAAGATGCTCAAGATAATGTTGAGGGTGCTGCTCAGGACGCAACAGGCGAAGATGTCCAAGAGGCGACAGGCGCTGTTGATGATGCTGCCGAGCGCGCAACAGGAGCTGCTCAAGAGGCAGCTGAAGGCGCTCCTTCAGCTGACCTTGGCTCCAAGGCACAAGGACTGACTGAACAGGCCCCCATCCCTGAGGCCGACCTCCCAAACATCCCTTCATTGCCACCTTCAGTCAGAAATAGAGTCATTGCTCTATTTGACGGCCCTTTCACCATTGCAGACGGCGGAAAGGTCAAAGACCAATCTGGCCAGGTGTTGGGCAAACTGTCAGCTGGCTCTGATATTCAGGATCTCGTCGGTAAGAATGTCAAGGGTATCGATGAAGAAGGAAACCTACTAGGCGAGAACGACACAGTTCTCGGCAAGATCGACATTGCACCAGAGGGATCCATGGCTGAAAAGGTCAAGAAAGATGTCCCCGAGGCAGCAGACCGATTGAATGCCCTAGAGGAGGTTCATAAGGCAGCACCCATTCAAATCCCATCTTTCGCACCCTCAGTTGCCGATAAGGTCATCGCCATGTTCCAGAGCCCTTTCAACATCAACGAGAACGGCCAGGTGACCGACCAGAATGGCAGAATTCTGGGTAAGCTGGCTGAAGGACAGGACTACCACAGCCTAATCGGCAAGGATATTAAGGGCATCAATGAGCACGGTCAACTTCTAGGAGACAACGATACTGAACTCGGAAAGGTCAACCTCGTGCCTGAAGGCAGCATCGTTGAACGCATCAAGGATGAAGTTCCAGATGCTGCTGGGCGCCTAGATGCCATCGACGCCGCCAAGGAACAGGCTCAAGGTGGCGAGGGTGAACTCCCCGATATCTCTATCCTTGAAGGTCTCAAAATCAACAAGATGGGCAATGTCATTGACCGAGACGGCAATGTTGTCGGCAAGGTAAAGGAAGGTTCAGACTTGAAGAAGATGGTTGGCCGGATGCCCGACAAGAGCGGCAAAGTCTGGGATGACCGCGGTAATGTCATCGGCGAGGTCGAGGTCCTACCAGAGCCCGAAAAGAGCGAACCTTCTGGTCCTTTCGAGGACTTCCCTGACGCGACTGTCGACAAGAACGGCAAGGTCATTTTCGAGGGTCGCCAGGTCGGCGTTGTTGTCGGCGATGACTGGCAGAACCTCATCGGAAAGAAGGTCGATGCCGATGGTGACATTCTAGATAAGAATGGCAACGTCATTGGCCACGCTGAGCGCCAGGAAGAGGAAGAGCCACAAGAGCCTGAAGAGGCGCCCATTGACTACTCCGTCCTCAAGGACAAGAAGGTCAACAAGCTCGGCAACGTCGTCGATGACAAGGGTCAAGTCTGGGGCCAAGTAGTGCAAGGTATCGTCAAACACCTGGCCGGTAAGAGGGTCGGCGACAACGGCGAGATCTTCAACGACGCCGGAAAGGTCATCGGCAAAGCCGAGCCCATCCCAGACAGCGAGCGCGAGGAAGCCGAGGAGCCCTCACCATTCGAAGACTTCCCCGGTGCTACCGTCGGCGACGACGGCGCTGTTTTGTTCAACGGCGAGCAGGTCGGTATCGTGGTCGAGGGTGATATCAAGAAGCTCAAGGGCAAGCAAGTCGATGCCGACGGCGATATCCTAGACCGCGCCGGTAACAAGCTAGGCCGCGCTGAACGCTGGGAGCCTGAACCTGAACCCGAAGAGGAGCAGATCGACATGTCTTCCCTCGCAGGCAAGCGCATCAACAAAGCCGGAAACGCCGTTGACTCGCACGGCGATATTTACGGTCGCGTTATCGAGGGCGCGTTACCCCGCCTTATCGGAAAGATGTGCGACAAGAACGGCTTCATCCGCAACGAGGCCGGCGACGTCATCGGCAAGTGCGAGCTCGTCCCTGAGGCTGAGCGCGAAGGCATGAAGGAGGGTCCCTTCGCCGAACTCGAGGGATGCGTCGTCACGAAAGAGGGCAAAGTCACCTCCGCCAACGGCCAAGTCGTCGGCCGCCTCGTCTCCGGCGACCCACATGTCCTAGCGGGCCGTCCAGTCGACGCCGACGGCGACATCCTCGACAAGAACGGCAACGTCCTCGGCCACGCCGAGCGGTGGGAGGAGCCCGAGGTCGAGAAGGACGTCAGCCCCATGTCCGGCCGCAAGGTCAACCGCGAGGGCAACGTCGTCGGCGAGGACGGCGACATCATCGGCAAGCTTACGTCCGGCGAGCTGAGCGAGTGCGCGGGCAAGAAGATCGACGACGACGCCGACGTGATCGATCAGAAGGGCAATGTCCTCGGCCACTGCTCGCTGCTCAGCGAGATCCCCGACGAGCCTGAGCCCGAGCCCGAGGAGACCGAGGAAGAGCGCCAGGCACGTCTGCAGCGGGAGCAGGATGCTAAGATCGCGGGCCAGATCGCGTACTGCATTGAACAATCGCTTGATAAGATCAAGCCTATCTGCCGTATGATCGCAGAGGTAAGCATCATAATCTATCTATCCATCTCTCCTTTCTTCCTTTACCCTCCCAACCCCTAAACTACTCAACTCTTACCTACATGATTCTAACAAACCCTATCACAGGCCATCAACATCGAAGAAGCCAAATCCGAAGAAGACCGCGACGAAGAAGAGCTCGTGAACAAAGTGCGCCCACTCATCGAAGAAGGCGGCAAGATCCTGACGGAAGCCAACGGCGTGATCCGCGGCCTGGACCCAGACGGCCGAATCTCCGCCCAAGCCAAGCACCGCTCGGCCGGGCACGAAGCCACGCCCGAGGAATACCATCTCGCCGAGCTCCTGAAGGAACTCACAGGGACCGTGACGGAGACCATCGAGAACGCGAAGCGCAAGCTCGAGAACCTGCCCAAGGCGAAGAAGAAGATCAACCCCCTCTGGGGCCTCCTCTCCGAGCCCCTGTTCCAGATCATCGCCGCCGTCGGATTATTGCTCAGCGGCGTGCTGGGGCTCGTGGGCAAGTTGCTGAACGGGCTCGGCCTGGGCAATCTCGTGGGGAACTTGTTGGGCGGTCTGGGAATTAGTAAGGTCCTTGACGGGCTTGGACTGGGCACCGTCTTGAGTCCTATTACGGGCGGTAGCAAGAAGAAATAGAGGCGTGATTTTCTTCACGGGAATGAGTACGCTTTGCGCTTAATACTTCTTACGAATTTTTGGGATGTTTACTTCTACTTGGGATATTAATGTCAGATGGGGGTTTTCTTACATATTTTCTTCTGGGAATCTGGGATTGGAAATTCAAAATAGTTACGGGTTTTACGAGTTATATGATGTACTGTCATGTATAGGTTTCATTTCATCTATCTATTTCCTTTTGTCAAAGTCAGAATTTCATTACATACTGTACTATAATCAATGTATCTAGTATTCATCAAAATTTCCTCTTATGTTCAAAGACATCATCCAAATTATCGCCTAGTGATCTCACGATGGTATCCCACGATGATAACGAGCCCGCACACATCTACCCTCGCATTTTCTTAGCGTAGCTTCTATCACATGTTCGGTTCGACGCTTTTGATAGGCTTCAAATTCGGCCAGAGAGAGCTAAACCGAGAGAGTTTAACGCGGATTCGCAAAATCAAGGATACCACGACTATGTAGAGGGCGAATTAGTGACACAACTAATGACGTGGAATGACGTACGTGGATGTTCGTGGAGGAGGGAGGGACGGAGGGTGGCGCGTAGACGCGGCGGTAACACCAAGTTTCCAGTGACATTAAGATGGCCTGCATTATGTGACTAGCTACCCATCTACATAGCATACCTATGATCTACGTAGCTAGGTTTTAAGTACAGTAGATACTCTACTTAGATATCGGCAGTATTTGAGATCGTCGTATTCTTATCTATTATGCTTTGTATCCCTCCTCCCTACCTAAGTATATTTAGTACATACACTCCTAGATTCACCAGCCACTCCTTACCTATCTGATACCGGTGTTAGGTCTCTGGTGGAAGACTGATTACAAGAGATAATCAGAATGCCACGAACGCTCTTGTTGTGCTTCTTGCACGGCTTCAAGGTACTTACTTACCATTCATTTTCATTCTCATTCCGACGATTGTGGGAGCTTAGCGTTGGCTAACAGTTTTAGGGAAACGATGACACCTTTCGCACCTTCCCAGAGGACCTCAAGGCGCAGGTTGCGAAGCAGTTACCTGAGGACAATGTAGAAGCCATCGTCTACCCGAAGTACGAGACGAAAGGCGAGCTGGGTCAATGCTCGGCTTCATTTCTTGAATGGTGAGTTGCCGCTTATCCACATCTATGTTCTTCAGTAACCCGCAATCCGACTAACAATTTGATTAGGCTGAAAGAGAGAGTGATGGAAGTACGCAAAGCACACTGTGAGAAACCATGGCCTCCTCACGATCGAGAAGTCGGCGTAGTCCTTGTTGCGCACTCAATGGGGTAAGATAATTCAAATAATGGAGACTAAGTGAACGCAGCTTTCCCATGTCAAGTATTCTAACAAATAAAACCTAGGGGCTTCGTAGCATCAGACACGCTGTTTCTCATACTAAACGAGCGTCTCGCCGCTGAAAAGGACAAGGAAGCAACAGACCAGCCCATCTTCCCCCTGATTCAAGGCATTCTGACGTTCGACACGCCTTTCAACGGCCTTGCGCGGTCAATGTTCGTCTACGGGGCTTTCTCAAATTACCAGAAAGTGAGCAGTGTCTTCAATGTCATGACGGCACTGTCGGCGGCACCAGCTGCTTTAGGGAAGTCAGCGTTCAGAAAGACTACGGCGAGTCTGCCGTCGAGGGGCTCTTCTAACCCTGCGTGGCAGGGATGGCAACTGGTCGCTGTTCGGACTGGCACTGTTGGCGCCATTGCTGCGGGTGGAGTCGCGGCGTATATGCATCGACAGCAGATCATGGACGGCATGCGGAGTATGCGTAATCTCAATAAGGAATCAGTCAAGGGTGCGTCATTCCTAAACTTATCATTGAAATTAGGAGTGATGAGATTCAATAGCTAATCTCTAATGCAGAAGGGTATCAGCAAGGGGTTGATACAATCAGCCAGGGGCTGGCGTATATCAACCGCGGGAACGTCGGGAGATCTTTTGAGTACATGTCAGATCACTTTACGTTCGTGGGCGCACTTTTAAAGCAACAAGAACTCGCCCAGCGATTGGAGCGTATGGCACTCCTCAAGGGCATAGGGATTCACGATTTCTACACCTCCCTTGGTGAAAACGGTTACTGGAGTGGTGGCTATTTCGTCCCGGAGCGCACATTCTGCGCCATCCCATCCACAGACCATCAGGCGTACCACCTCTTCTCACGGCGTGTCATCAAAAAGGTGGATGATGAGATCCAGGGACACATGAGCATGTTCATCCGAGATAAGAACGACGAGTATGAACAGATGACACAAGAAGCTAGCAATCTCGTTACTCGGTGGTTTAAGGACGACTCTCCTATCGAAGATGATCCTAAGTTCATCGAATCGCCTCCGGAGCCCGTAGAACAGCCGGTTACCACAACTTCAGATGGCCAAGAGGTTCCAAAGACAGAAGGCTTAACCAATGGTCCTGACGAAGTGGGAGACACACTAACGGGCGGTGAAGAAGACGACATTGAGATTCTTGATGAATCGCCTCTCGACATCACTGCGGCAGCGGCAGCCATTCCCCTGCCCGATGATGACGAGGACCTCGAGGTTCCGCCAGACACGAAAGAAGCCCAACGCAGCACTTACATGCGGTATCTAATGGGCGTCGCGCAGCAAGCCGGAACCGGTGTGATATCGTATGTACCAACTAAGATGCCAGAGATGCCGTCGGGGCCAAGCTTCAAGTCATTTGTACCGCGATCTATGCCACAGTTACCGCAAATGCCCTCTATTCCTAGGCCTGGTGTCGGTATGTTCAGTAGGAAGCAACAAGAGGATACGGATAATGCGGGTGAAAACGCTGAAGGAGAAGCTAAGACCAGCAACGCGGATCCGGCCGCAACAGATGCCTCGGGCATTTCTAAGACGAACAGCGATGCTCAACTCCCCACAGATGCAGATCTGAGGAGTGAGCAACATCAAGATATGAAAGGCCAAAAATCGCCGTCATTAGCCGCCTCTTAGCGAGCGGGTGGATGCCGAGTCATTTAGCTTGCTCTTCAATCTAATTTTCCGGCGTTCCATGATTTCAGCGGGGATCTCGTAGCTTACATTGGGAGTTGCTAGGAAAGTTAATGGGGGTGTTGGACGTGGAATGGAGTTGTCATGGTATAAAGGATTCGTCACGTTTGTGATAACGCCACTGCACTGTTACTAAATAGAACTCTTACACTCGATATTCACGTCTCATGATATGCCACTCAGTCAATTTGCTTGTTGATCCAAGAAATCGTGAGCCGAGATACTCGTATCGAACTTCTGGAAGGACGCTCAGCTAGTCGTCATCTAAAAACCCGTAGCCAAGCATCATCTGGCATGTGGTACTGACTTCAGGCCTACGTCAGACTACCAGGGGTTGGTAGCTTGATGAAACCAGCAAAATTTCTCCGGTTGGGCCAGCGGTCGGTAGAATCTCTGTATGGGATGGCAACCTAATCACGATAGAGTTTGCCGGCTCGCCTGAAGTCGCAAAACCTCGAGCTTTCTCTGCATCTAGTTCATACGAGCTCTGTGCTAGTGTGAAGCATTGAGAGCATCATCCCAGCATCAGTAGTGGCCTGGTGACTCCATGACGTTTAGATTATGTCGTCACTGCGCGTCAGCGAATGGGATTCCAACGTTCTTCGTTTTGCCTCTGAAGTACTGGGGTGTTGTGTTGTATAACAACGCTGATGGTCACAGCGCGTTTTCCAATCAAAGCGCAATCGATTATCATCCCTCCAAGCCAAAGTGATAATAATCTCGTTTCTTTCGAGATAGGCCAATATTCGCTCTCCTACAATATCCATTATATATCATCAGTCATGGCAGACAAATCAAACAAGGGCCAGCCTCAGGAAGGACTCCTAGGTGGACTCGTCGGCGGTGTTAATAACATCCTATCAGGTGGCGACAAGGCTCAAGGTCAAGGGGGCCTCATGGGCGGACTGAACAGCACTGTCGGGAAGACTACCGAGGGCGTCGGCGATACTCTCAACGCAACAACCGAAGGAGTGGGAAATGTCGCGGGCTCGACGACCAAGGGTCTCAGTAACACTGTGAGGTCAACAACGCAAGGCGTGAGCAATGTTGCTGGCTCTGCCACCGAGGGCGTCGGTAATACAGCCGGTAGTGCTACGGGTATGGTCGATGACACTGTCAAGGGCGTGACGGGTTCGAACAAACAACAGCAGCGCGGCTGAGGGTTGACGCAAGCAATGGTGTACGGTGTGAAACCTGGAGTGTATTGATAGGACTGATACAGGCGTTATTCGGAACCATATGGTGGAGTTGCTTGAGGTTACAAATTGGGGCAGTTTTACGATGGGGGGTTCATCATGTATTCAGTTGATGCTGCACTTTTTCGAAAGACGAGCCACTCTTCCATTCTTTATGGCGATAATGTCAATAATATTCTGGTGACTTTGTTTCCATCTCTCTGCTTGGGAAAATGATGAAATCACGTGGCGTTTCGGGAGAGATCCGAGGCATGACCTTCACCCCAATTGTTAGCACTACTGGCGCTCCAGCATAGAAATCGTCCCATCATCGTCTTATACAGATGACACCACAATTTCGCGTATCTCAGGCTCACTTGACTTTGCATGAGATGCAAGGTCCCGCCAATGCCGCTACAGATCATAAAGATCCCGCACAGTCGGGATTGCCTCCCGCTCACACTCTTCTTTGAGTCTGATGATGATCAGTGAGTAATATGTGCTCTTCATGAACCGCATGTATCTGACGCCCGCCAACCCCCACTTCGCTGCAAATACCTACGCTAATTACAACACTGTTCTATGCAGAGAGTAGCGTTGGAGAAGGGGAAGCGGGGTTGTTCACATCCAGGGCAGAGCTTCAACTTAGTAAGTACCGTAGGTACATAGTAGGACTTCCCAGCAAGACTGCTACCGGCTAGTTTGGATGATAGTTAATGAGAATTGGATTTCCTCTGTCAAATATTTCTGTGTTGAGCGCTGGTCTTGGAATTATGGCCCCAGTCACATCTTGGTGAGCAAGCCCCGTTTCACCAATTACGAGATAGACGATTCTGGACGATTGCTGTGAGAGAGAGCTGCGCCTCTCACCAAGCGTATTAGTGTTGCCCTTGTTTCCATGCAGCGAGCCAATAGTAGGTGTGGCAGGTGTACCCTTTGCAGTTTGCTTTGCTTTTATGGTTTGGGTTTCCTGGAACTGCCACGCTCCAATGTAAGGTGCCGTGTACCGTGATTGGTCAAGTCTCACTCGTTGAGGGCGTCAGCTAGTCATGGTGTCTGCCATGGTTATGAGTAGGAGAGTTCGTTTGTCCGCATTGTTTGAGCGCGTGACTGGCTCTGATTCGATGCGTTTGAAACAAAGCGTTCAATGCTTCAACACACTGTTCCGTTTCTCTGCGTCTTGATTCGTTCCATGAGCAGGGCATGGGCTGTCGGAGCTGCTCGGGGGGGGGGGGGGGGGGGGGGGATGTGGCGATTTTAATGTGCCCAAAATTGTATGGTTTAACTGGGGGGGTAGCCAGGCAAAAGAGAC
>NW_025953630.1:59391-157893 GCF_022495145.1 Xylaria bambusicola | reverse complement strand
GCCCCCCCCCCCCCCCCCCCCCCCCCCCCCCCCCCCCCCCCCCCCCCGCCCCCCCCACCCCCCCCCCCCCCCCCCCCCCCCCCCCGCCGCCGCCCCCCCCCCCCCCCCCCCCCCCCCCCCCCCCCCCCCCCGGCCGTGCGAAGTAGATCTGCGCCTACTTGGTACTCTGTAATGAGGGGTCTGCCAGGCTCAAACGTCATAGGCTCTTGTCGAGAGAGTTGGATCCCTGTTGAATGAGGAGTTAGGATGAGGAGGAGAAGCACATGGACAGAGAGACGCGAGAGAGAGAGGCTGGAGCAGCGGCTTCGCACTGGTTCTGCACTGGTCTACGGGTAGTGGAAGGTTGGCCTGGAAGGTCCTCTGAGAATAAAGCCCCGTCCTGCCCGTCTCGCCCCAGATTTACCCCAGGTTTTCCAGCAGGCACTGTACACTAGCGGGATCCGCAGTAGGTCTCCGTCAGTGTCAATTGTCCCATCAGAGCTCCCATCAGGCCAATAATCACACGGAGCTAAGCTTGATCGGGCATCAGGTCATGCAGAATGATACGTTCTCGGCGGCGCGATAGTGGAGAGCTGCTGCCGGAGACCAGCGAGATGTGCCCCGTTCTGCACGTTCTGCCCGTCGAAATCACGCCAGCACGGGGCATCTGAACATCAAGGCCTGAGGTCACGCGATGCCGCCGATAAGTCGACATGTACTACGTTTGTATCATACCACAGTTCTGCCACCGTGATGCCTTGCATTTGTGACTTTATCAATTCATAGAGCTACTAAATGCACTATCAGCTACGGAGTAAAAGCAGTTGAAATGGTCAGGTAAGTATTAGTGTGCTGTGGCACTGCGTCTAATTGTCTGGAAACCCCGCCATCATACCATGCTGGGTAATACTTCAAGGTTGTCAGAGGCCATGTGTATCAGCTGGTCGTCGATCGTCCTTTTTGGCTGTTATACTTACCATTAGGTAGATATGTACGTATGTATCTGGTATGCAGTACTTCGTATGTACACCTACCTACAGCAGCTCTGACCCCTCGTTCCTCATCTCATCCCCCCCGGTCTAGGCGGGACCTTTCAGACACCTTTCATACCTGCTTTGCGAAACAACTATATACATGTGTATGTACATAGGTAGTATGATGTACTCTATGTACCTGACCTAGGTAACTCGACCCTGCCGTGACCTGTCTGACCTGTCTACTGTGACTTGTCTGCTGTTTGATACATCTGCATTTACCAGCCCGTGTACCTGCTTCTCTTGTACCAGCCTCCGACAACGCGTGCTCTTGCCAGACCTGACCGTATACTTCCCTCGCAAGTATCTGCCCTGTCACTCTGATACTTTGTCTCTAGCCGGGCAACTGCCTGTGTCCCCTACCTTCCCTTCCCTTCCCTACCTACCTACTTACTTACGTAGCAGTAGCATTGCACCGGGAACCCCTCCTTCCAAAACGCCCTTTTATTACTCTCCCGTCTTCCCCTCCTTTTACCCTCTTCTTCTCTTTCTCCCGGCTCTCCAAGGCTTCCTCCTCTTTGACCTTGCATTCTATCCCGCAAACCTTCGTCTACATCACATAGCTTCTCGCCAATCTGCGATACGCCACAGCGAGCAGCAGCTTCGTCATCAGCAACAGTGAATTGATATCCAACCTCAACCCGCCATATCCCTCAACTCCCAGCTCTATCGAAGGTAGCTATACTTCCTCCTCAGCTTCCACATTCTTTCTACTTGCGATCCATTCGCTAACGGCGCCCACAGCTGGATTGAGAGCATATACCTTCCTGACTAGCTGAATTTCACATTCAAGACCACGCCTAATCCACCATGGCCGAACCTTTGTCCAAGGTCGATAGTGCCGTACAAGGCCTCTCATCCTCACCACCCAAGGAGAAGTCTCATAGGAAGAGTTCAAGTGTTCCCGGGGTACCAAGCGTGAAGGAAATGTGTAAGCCTCAACCGCGCCCGTGTCTCTTGGCAATAATGAAACTGACAACCAGTAGACAACACCAAGACGCCGCTTAAGGTCTCAATAGAAACACAGAAATCTGGCTGGTAAGAGTGCACCTCGAAGTCCTGCTACACGGTATGCTTATAATGATGCTCAGGAAAATCAACACTTCAGCCAGCTCGGTTGACGACAAGGATATTCTCACCAAGCCGCTGGTCACGCCCTTGGTAAGAGTAATCGACCTACAATTCTCACTTGGTACTACGGTGACGGCGCGGAATAAATTCGGAGTCACGATCAAAGATGCATTCGATGCAATCTACAAGACACAGAAGAAGAAGGTATGTTGAAGCATATCAGCACTCACCTGGAGCATTGCCAAGTATTCTATCTCCTATCCCTATCCATTAGACTAATGTATGACTGCCCAGGCCGACGATGAGCTCACCGAGCCGTACCTGAAGGGCTTTGAGTGGCCACCGGCACATCCTAGCTGGGAGGATGAGATGTCAAAGTTAAAGGAAGAGGACAGAGATCGCACAAGGGAAAAGGAATGGGGCACCCTCCTCATCCATCTATCAGCTACCCCCGAGACGAGCAACGTCGGCGGTGGCAAGAAGAAGAAGAAGGGTGCCGAATAGGCGCTTTCTGACAACCTTCAACCGAATCTGACACACCACTTGATACCTTGCGCGCCAACGCCACTTCAACTCTTCCCTCATATGCGTGCAGCGTAATGTGATAGATTCTGCAGATGGTATCAATTGCATGAGACATAGCGCTCACTCGGAAGCGGGGTTCGAAGTTCTGCCACGAAGCACTGGCATGTACTCATAGTCCAATCGCGACGCTTAGTGTATGACTTAATCAACAATTACAACTACCGCACTGACGCAAACTGGTAGCCGAAAAGTTGCTGTGAGGGATGATTGGTCATTTACCTGGCGACCCATGGGCTACCTGCGTACTTCGATACTACTCTGTCGAGTGAAATGCACCTACTGGCATAACAGTCATTGCGTAATCATCTCAGTGTGAATGTAATGGATGCTACGTATAGAACACATTTACCAGTTCGATAATTGGCCTGCGTAATGGCTGATCGGGAAATCAACGCCGCAAGCGTATCTGTACTATCAGAATGAACATGGTTAAGCTTACGCAAGATTATTATGTCATACCAAACTGCTTGTACATAGTACTATATAAGCGCTAAAAAAAACCTTGGCATTGACATTTGGTTTTCCTATAACCTGAAGTGAGAGCCTCTGACTATAACATGAGGACTACTTATCCAACTTCACCGTGAGTCCATTTTATCGGATGGTTAGATAGACAGACAGACAGATAGACATATAGTGCCAGCAATGGCGCATTACGTGGCAAGATTCATGGCAAATCCAGAGCAGAGCCATATAGATGCCGTGCTACAGATATACGGATATCTCGCCGGCACTGTCGAACACGGATAACTTCTTCCAACGAGACGGGACAAGGAAAGACAGATCGAATGTTTTTTTTTCCGATGCCGACTACGCCGCGTGTGTGAAGTATTGTCTCCGCTGCTGCTGCTCCTGGTACTCCGGGAACATGGTAGGGTAGAACTCGGACCACCCGCCCATACGGACACGCAGGAGATTGTACTTCTCGGGATCCTCCGAGGCCCGCTGGTACGTGTCCAGGTCGGCGCACGTCAGCGTCACCATATTCCCGCCGACGTTGCCGTCCGAGAAGTCCCGGATGAACTGCTTCAGACGGTCGAGCGGGAAGTCTTCGGGGATGTTCATGTCCACCGGCGCGGCGTTAGATATCCCGATCTCCACGGCCGGGTTCTTGTAGCTCTCCATCGCGGCGTAGATGTCGCGGTGGGCTGGGGCCGCGGGGAGGTCCTGCGGGCCTGGGACGGGAGACATGTCGGAAGCGATGGGCATGCCGCTCCTACGCCCGTCTGCGGATGCCCCGAAGGAAATCCCCTCGCCCACGTACCCTTCGAACGTGCCCACGCCGGGCGTCACTATGAATTCGAAGTCCGGGCCGTGCTTCGCGTAGATGGAATCGAGGAGGGGTTTGATGGCGGGCGAGGGCTCGTCCAAGGTATCCACGCACATCTGCGTCATGCTCGAAATCACCCATTGGCCGAGCATGTCGAGATCCTCGCTCCGGTCGCCGCTCGCCCACTTCGGGAGCGCGAGAGCGACTTTCCGCAGCTCCTGGTACCGCACTGCGTTTGCGGCGGCGTTGGCCGGGCCGAGGGACGCGTCTTGGTACGGCTCGATCATGTTGTAGCCCCAGTCGCAGATCAGACAGGTTAGGAGCTCCGGGAGCGTGACGCGCGCGGACTCGCGGTCGTAGCAGAGCTTTTTGATCGCGTAGAGAGAGTCGATTGTGTTGGCTACGCCGATGAACATTGGTCCCACTGGGAGATGTCAGCTTGCTTATACATGATACTTGATGGATTTTTGAATCTCTCAGGGAAAAGAAAACGAATAGAGCTTCTGAAGGGGTGTAGGAAGTACATACTGAGGTGAAACTTGGCTCCGCCAGCAGTCAAGTCGAGTCCCGACTCGACACAGCCATCGATCAGCCCCGACAGCAGAGGCGAGGGGCATATGCCCACCCAGTTCCCATACCCGGTGAGGAAGAGGTTGTATGTCTTGATAATCAGCCACTGGAGTTGTTTCAGGAAGATCCCCTTCAGGTCATCGAATGAAGCGATCTCCTCCACGGGAGGCGAGCGGAACGTCGTCTTCAGACCGCGGAGATGCACCGATCCCGCGGCGCCGTACGTCGCGCCCTGATTGATGGTCTGCTCTAGCGCTGCCAGGAGCTCGACGTTGGCTAGTGTGAACTCGGATGCTCCCGTGAACATCGGCTCGTAGCATCCGTCGGCCGCGTAGTCGCGGGACCAGGCTCGCGTGACCGTCTTGCCGGCGCGGAAGAGTCCCTCGCATAGCTTGTCGTCGTTGTATAGCGTGGGCTGGGCGCCGCCGGATAAGATCGCCATAGCGGCTTCGTCGATGTACTCTTGGGGAATGCCCTCGTACGTGCGCAGCGAGAGACTCGGTGCGTTGACGGGGATACGGCGTGCGGAACGCAGACATAGCAGTGTGACGGGGTTGGCGCCGCCCTCTGGCACGTCGGCGTCCGTGGCCTTGTAGCCGCCGACGGTCACCTGTTGCACCCATTGGTTGATGCCGCCGCCTTGATGGAAGTTGGAGCCGAATCCGTTGACGGAGCCGGTGCCGTAGCCTCTGTAGTCGTAGATGAAAGCGCGGTTGACGAAGGCGTGTTCCCCGATCTTGATCCAGAGACAGTCTACGATATCTTGGGCGCGGTCGAGAGTGATGCGCTTCTGCTCGAGATCGTCTTTGAGGAACGGCCAGAGGATCTGGTCGAGTCGGCCGAAGGCGGTTAACTCGCCCACGAGATGCAGACAGCAGTGAGCGGAGAATATGAGTTGGACGGCGTCGTGGAACGTCTGTGGCCGTTCGGTCACGAGACGCTGGAAACGGTCCTTGACTTCTTCCATATTGTCTCTGTCGTCCGAGCTTGTCACCTCCCTGAGCGCGTTGTTGGCTATATCCGCCCAGTTCTCCATGTAGGCTTGCATGCCCTTGAACGAGTCGCTAGCGGAGATGAAGAACGACGCCTTCTCGGAGCCAGGCGGTGCCTGCTGCGCGAGTTTGTCGAAATTGTCGATCATCGCGCCGAGACCCTGGTCGACTATCGTCTGGAAGTTAGGGACGATGTGGCCCATGGCGCCGCTCTCATCGAGAGAACACTTCAGCCATGCGGCCATGATCTCGTCGTCATCTAGGTATGTGACGACCTCTTTTCCTCTGCCCAGCGTGAAGTCTGGGAGTGCGCCTACCACGAGCTCCTTAGGCGTAATGCGAACCAAGCCGGTGAGCTTAGCGATCTTGGAGTTCGGAGAAGATAGAATATGGGCGAGGGTTGCGAAGTTGGCTAGACCTTTACGCTCGAGAATCGACTCTGGGATCGCCTCCTTGTTGACGATTTGCAGAAGATCTTTTAGGTGTGGCAGGCGGGGGAAGTTCTCGTTCTTCATCCACCCGTCTCGCCAGTGGTTGAATGTTCTTGACAGAAGGCTGAGAACGCGCACGCTTGGCTGGTCACCGGCGATGTAGTATCCTTCAGCCATCTGGTGCATGTAATCTGGGTGGTTGTAGTACATGTAGCCGTTCTTGCTGCGGACTTGCCAGTGCGTGTCTTCGTATGTGTCATCTCCGGGCGTGACGCCGGCGACCTTGAGCTCGCCGGCCGACGGGATGTACCAGTATGTACCTCCCGCCCCCTTGATGAAATCCATCAGACGATCAACTGGTTTCTCGGGGCAGTCGCCTAGCATGTTCTGCAAGATCTTCTCAAATCGATCCTGCTCGTTGCAGAAAGCCACGAACATGATACCCTCTTCACGACTGGCGTGTCCGTTGGACTCGTCATAGGGCAGCGCTTGACGCAAGAGTTTCCTCTGGTCGAGGTTCGCATCAAGGGTATGCGCGCGGTTAATATGGGCATTTTCGGTGAGGTATTTCTGCTGGGAAACAATCTCGCCGTCTGGCCGTCGCCCAATTACGGCATTGAGGGCTTCGCCGGGCTGAGAGGTGACGTCGGGCCAGTCGAAAATGAACTTCTGCGTGAAGCCGAAACTGGACCCGTTGTCCGGGCCGGCACTGTCGACCAATATATCCTCAGCTAAGCTGATAGGGTCATTGGGATTAGTTACTGCGGCAGCAATTAGCTCCAGAAGACAATAGGTTCATCGAGCAAATCCAGATCTCAGAACCTGTACGGCAGGTTTCGATACGTACTGTGATCTACATAACGCCCTCCCATCACTCTACCGTCTGGCCGTTTGCCTAGCTCAAGAGTATGGATATCATCGGCGAGTTTGAGAAGGTCTCCGATGATGGTTGATACGATTTTGTTCGCGGTCTCTTTAGTAGGAGATTTGACATAGAGTAGAAAGTCCCCGCCAGTGTCCTTGAAGTGGAGGCCGTGGTTGAGCACTTCGTTATTGATAGGGATGTCTCGGCCAGTCCATCGGCTCCAGAGCGCTGGGGCGAAGCCAACGACAAAGGTACTGTCAGGGTAGTTCTTGATGGTCTCATCGTCTAGTTTCTGGACGAGAGCGAGAAGGGTGTCGTGTGTTTCTTTGTCATGCTTTGTGAGGAAGACTGTCAAGATGTGACCGTACAATGGTCTCATGGGGAGGCCGCGTTGTGCAGCATTGAGGGCCGAGCGAAGCGCTCTATCCATCGTGTTCTTCACCATCTTGGCTCTGGGGAATCAGAAGCTTTACTTTCTGATGGTTCAAGCAAGATAAAATCAGACCATCTGGGCATCTATCTAACTGATATACATGGGTCTTGATACACATTGAGCAGATTTCCGCCCCCTTCTCGTCCCCTCATTTGAGCGACTTGGTGTTCAGCTCGCCACCACAAACGCCAATATCAATTCCAGAGACTTCGGTATACGGCAGCTTCATTGTCCACTCATATCAAGTTGTTATTGAACGTGCGTCCCAACCCAACCGGTCTCAAGCGACTCGTAATGCGGGGTGAACTGCCGAATCGAACCTCACTTGCTTTTCAGGTGTGTCAGAGAGACACCAACATATCATGTTGAGTCACTTGCAACGATGTGCAGATCTCGATGCCGCATCTAGCGGTAGAGGCCTTGACACCTGAGTCACCTCGGCGCCCGATCCTGTAGTACCACACATAGCCATAGATCTGTCCTTCTCTGACGTGCTGAATAGATACCTAGGTATGTATCGAATCTGTTTCAACGTACCTACTCGAAAGTATTCATGAATCTGTTTTGTACGCATCTGAGGGAAGAGAAGTGACTGGGTGGAACAGCGCACAAAGTATCATCACCAACTAGGTCTATGTTATTAATTCCACGTATGGAGAATGTCGACCTCCAAGCCATATGTGCAATCTTAGTATAGTAGCCTGTTGTTCGACATGCTAATGAATCGGTTGAACATGTCTCTGGCCATAGGTATACGGTCGTTTACCGATCTTTGTCTTTTGAGGTTTCCGACTGCTGGTGCTACACGACATATCACAAGGTTAGTCAGTACACAACTGTACCTAGCCGACAGCATGAGGGGTCGTAGGTGATACATTTTCTATAATGGATAACAACATCTCCATGTCTTAGTAGTAATCTTGTACGAAGGCCCTTAGATTGAGCTTCCATCTGCCGATTGGTACGTAAATTCATGCTTCGGGACACTAGGAATCTGAGTACGAATAAGAAAGCAACTGGTGACAGCGAGACATGAGACCTCCGATGAGATGGATACGACAAGTCTCGGTGAAGGAGGCTGGCTGGCAGCTGCATGACGCATCCAGTAGAGTCTAGATCAGCATGTTCTGGATCAGAGACCCCTCCTTCACACACAAAGACCGACCACTTCATTGCTCCGAAAGGGATTGCGACGGCTTCGCGGCACCGAATCCCTCAGCCGGAGATGCGAGGTGCATGTCACAACAGCGGACCCTGAGCTATGAGAAAGAGATGCTGTGAAGCTCGAGATACGCCAATAGACACACACAATTTCCAATGTTGCTGATTAACGACGATTCTATTGGTGACGGCTTCAGCCTTGGCCGTGTCTGCGAGGGTTACATGACCTATAAGCTTCGAAGGAATTATGTAATGAATAAGTAGAAGCCCGAGACATATCTGTCGTTATGAAAGATGAGTTCCGTTCCGTCGGCATGAACTAGGATTGAGCTACCCTGTTCTTGTGCTTCCTATCTACTTATACAGTACGCATCTACTGCGTGTGCAGTTGGGTATCTTCACTTTTTCTAACCGCCTTTTTTTCAAGCTGTACCTCTCGATACTCAACTGCGCAGAGCACTCTCAGCTGTGTATATACCTAGCCTTCTCGCCTTGTTGCATTGCTGTTAGTATCCCTCACTCATCGTAACAGAGAGTCGAGGGATGATGTTGAGCGTTTGGCATTTCTCTATGTGCCTGCATGAAGATGTGATAGCTCGCATCACATGTTCATAGGAGCTTAGCGAACGCCTGCTGTCAGTGCTGTTCACGGCCTGGCCTTCCCTTCCTCATCGCCAGCCAGTCACTTCAGAGATTACTCATGTGTTAGCAAGCATCTATACGATATCTTCAAGTCCACGTCAGTAGATGGATAGATGAAGCCAATCAACTGTATTCGACTTACATGGGCTGCGGGCGTCCACATGAGACATGAGTCCGGGTCAGCGGTAATCGCGCCAAGTGTAGCCCGTGATGCGCGGGCCGCACCGAAAAAGAAAAGGCACACGATAAAATGTGACAGCCGCTTGATGTTGCTTCACTGAATCCGATTTCGGGGTTCAATGGCGCTCCGATGACACTCTACTACGGAATACACGATGTGCCAGATGCAGCTACGTCTCGGTGACACCAATTGGCTCCCTGTTCGTGGCTTTGGAATGCTTGTCGCCATCCATCGCACCGCTGATGGCGCCAATGACCATCTTTTCAACGCTCCCGGTATGATGCGTCGTGTCCACGATATCCCAACCATCCGTGATCTCTTCAATGTCGTCGTCGAGCCAGTCCATCCGACGACGACCTTCAGGGTCGTTGCCAAAGCTAATGAACTGGATTGAGAGGAATGTCCTCATTTTCTTCGCGTCTTGCAGCCTTTGGACGGCGCTTTTGATCGCGTTCTCAACACCTCCTGCTTCTCGGGGTGATCCGCAACGACTACGTCGCTTCTCCCAGACTCCGTTCGTGAAGACGTAGACGCTGATGCCCTTGATTTTGCCAGATCTCCGAAGATAGAAACCTGAGGGTTGGGCTAAGGCTTTGGTCACGGCAGTCTCAAGGATGTTAGATAAGACGTTTTCCATTGCACAGGAGCCCGAGTCTGCCCGGGGACAGTGGGTGTCGAAATATCCGAACGCCTCAAACAAGCCCTTTCGATCCTTGCGCTTGATAGAGTCCCCACCGTTGGTCATATGAACCTCAAAACCATCTGGATCGACATTCTTCAAAACATAGGTCAAAGCATCACCGGCATGCTTTACATGGTTCCAGTGTTCGGTCATGGATACAGAGTTGTCAAAGATGAAACACTAATAAGAGGTAGGTAAGCTTTCAAGCGTTTACGCAACGTGCACAAGAACAGCCCTGCTTACCTGGTCGCGACCACGGACTTGTTCGAGGGTTTTCTCTAGCCACTTTGGCATGAATGCCTGTTGAGCTTTAATCTTGGGAATCCATTCGAGTATGTCTTTGATGGTATGTTCGGAAGTGCTGTTAGAAGCCGATGTAAGTTTCGAGTTTCTGGATACCATGCTACCAGATTGCCCGACGGAATCTTGCCGTGATCCAAGTGGTCTGGACTGATTCGACGACGAAGACGACGGGGTCGGTGCTCCTCGGTGAGGCAGTGTCACACTCTGGCTTCTACCGACTGATACCTGTGTGAGAGATACTCGGCTCAAATTTCCGTCATCAGTCACTTGAGTCTGTGGAAAACACGTTGCGGATCTTTGAGGTTCCCCGTTTCTCTCTGCTTCCTCCTCCCGGCTACTCCTATTTTCAAGTATTACAGTATCGCGATTTTGACCGATTGAAGTTCTGGTTCGTGCAATTGAGTCTTCGCTGATCTGCGACGGCATTCTGCGCACACTATGGAGTGGCGGGCTCCCTAAGCCTTCAATGGCGTCTTGAAAGCGCGCCTTTAATTGCTGCGCATTAAGGCGCTCCATATCGTTTGGTCGAAGCATTTCTCTCTGAATAAACTCCATTACATGGCCCACAGATCGTGCCACTGGACTGTCAAGTCGCCAGATCTCCTCAATTTTGTGGTTAATGGCAGTGAGTATCTTCTCCCCGTTGTGGAAAGCTCCATCATATCCTGCATTGCTCAATGAACTTCGTTTGAGGCTGCGAGTCTCTTCAACCCTCTCTTTCCGGAACGCTATTCGGCCTCGTTCGTGGAGGGCCATCCACACGCCGAAGTCCAGTAGCACGCAACCAAAACTCCATATATCCGCACCCCAGGTAATTTTCTCAGCCATATGTACTTCATCGTCGATAGCACAGAGCTCAGGGGCTGAGTACATCTTGGTACCTCCATGATCATCGCCAATCGTATCCCCAATTTCAGCGATTGGGGTGACGCTTGACGTCCCAAAGTCTCCAAATTTAAAGCATAGGTCCCCGGTGGAACTGTCTTCGAAAACGAATATGTTGGCCGGCTTTATGTCCTGGTGAAGACTTGAAGTGTATTGGCCACCATTATGCAAAAGAGCAAGCCCATTGTTGAGCTGACCCAGCCTATGCCAGAGGCCACGCGCTTCTTCTCCGGTACGTGGTAAATGCCAATTCTTGCGAAAGAATTCTAACAAGCTTCCTTGGTTCGCGTACTCGACCACAAGAACGCACTTATTCCCTTGTACATAACATCCATAATAACTGAGGAAGTATTTAGACACGTCGATCGTGGCTGTGCGCCTCATGTTCCGGATCGTAGTATAGATGTGTCGTTCATGCAAGAACTCCTGATGGTAGCGATCTTTATCGTACATTTTGAGAGTGATTGAGCCCTGGAATACAGGAGATGGAATCAGTTCATGAACTTAGAGTAAAGTCGCGGGTGACGTTACCTTCTCCGGTTGTAGCCCACTGGCTTCATGAGGCAGCACCTTGAGTACACGTGCGCTACCACCCGGTCGCTTTGAAAGCTCGCTCTCGATCGTAACGGGGATGATGTACCGCGGATCCAGGGTTCTGGGGTCGTGCACTCGGTCTATAATCCTGTCCTTTCGTTTGAAATTGAGGGGCAAAAACTTCCATTGATGTGTCGAGAACTGCCACCAAGCTTGAGGGCCGTCGGATAGAAAATGCTCGAACGGGGCAGGATTTCGACGTGACCTCGCATCGTAGGTAGGTAAAGGCAGAGAGTCGTCGTCAGTCTCGGTTCTATAGAAGTATACAAGGTATTCAGTCCATCTGTGAATGTCGTCCGAGATATATGTGAGGATTGAGATGACCTGTATGAAGCTGTGTTGAATCATGTCGATGTCTACTTCTCGGTCATAGGAGCCGAGTATTATTCCTATGCGGTCATGTGTCCAATAGTCTTTCAGCTTCGAATAGGAGACATAGTCCATCTCCTCATCATTGCCATCTATACCTTGCTGGACGTTTCGCTGCACCCACTCCTTGAAACTTCGGCACAGTAGCCGAACTTGTTCGCGTGTGGATGTCGCCATTTCGTCTTCATTTGCGAACTTGTTGAACTCGGGAAGCAGCAGCACGATATCGGTCGAATAGACGAGATGATCAAGACCTTATATACTAAGTAGTGGATGATTCAAGAAAAGCTCTCAAGGAATTTTGAGGTTCCTCCCTTAGCGAGCGTATCTCTAGGAGCGAGTTGGATGGACAATACGACATATCTAAATTGAAAGAAATATCTCGATAGCTCGCGTGAAGCACTGATACACGAAGCCAGCCGAGTTCGGGGACATTGCGCTTTTGTTAGAGCAAAAGAGCTAGGTATACAACAGTCCCGAAAGACATGCAGCTTGACAGAATAAGACGGAAGAAGACTACGCATTATTCATTTAGGGCCTTGCCTTGCCATTCATTATTCAGCTCAAGGGCAGCCACTGCTGTCCGCGGCCACGGCATTCTTATAGGGTGCCTTGCAGCAATACCTCGCTGTGGGTGTCGGTCATACCGATACAGCTAGGCTCGATGTCCTCATTAAGGCAGAAAGTCAGCAGACTAGGCAGAGAGTCACACCATGATCCAATCACGCATCAAGGTCTTGGAGTTGAGGGGTATTTCCACCGTGGTATTTGCCCCGCATGCACGATAAGCCTCCCATGAATACATGAGTTAGAAAAGAAGAACTATCTCAGCCACCTAGGCAGAAACCCAGCACTGCCATGGGCATTATTGGAGGCTATTTGCGCCTCCTCGTCTCCCATCCTCTGCCTCCGTATGCCCCATGTCCACTTTCGAGACGTAATACTGCAAGACCTTCGCCGTGAGATCCATCGCAATAAGTAGGGCCATGCCCAGAACAAAAGAGTCAATGCCATGAGTGGGAAACTGATTTTTGCGAACAAGAAAAAATACTCTGACCTCCAGATAGGGTAGTCGGGGATCTGGCTAGCGTCGTCGGAGTCTGGCCATTGGTAGAAGCCGGCGCCGAGGAATGTCTGACCATTAGTAGTTAGATGTCTGTTAACTTCCTTGCGTATTTTCGGCAAGGCGTATCTTACTGCAACGAATGTTCCTGGGAGAAATAGTAGCGTCACTAGTGTGATGATATGCATCGATGATGTCTCCTTCTCTGTTTTGCCGGCTATAGTCTCCATTTGGAGCGTAGATTGGTGCATGTCCTTTGTCATCATTTCCATTCTCACTGATGACAGCCGGTTTAACTCCATGTTGCGAAACTGTGTAATGGCATCAAACTGTCTCGTGTCAGCCTAATCTATCTGAAGGAGATATTTGGATGACGAGTACTTACTAGTGCTTTGCCGTCGTTAAGTAGAGTAATCAATGTTGATATTCGTGTTCTTTGGGCTTCAAGCTCTCGCACGATACCATTTGTGCGCTGAACAAATTGGAAGAGGGTCCCCTGACACCCATCTCGTATGGTACATGGCGTCCGTGAATCATTTACGAAGTCTTTGAAATACTCTACAACTTCAAGAAGTATATCAGCGTCTAGCTTCATGATCATATCAGCTTCGTGAAGTTTAGACCCGATGAAATGAAGATGCTGGAGATCTTTATATTTGAAATCGTCAAACACCTCGAACGGGTCCTTTGTAAGGTCTGTTTGGCCATTGGGAGTGATAGGTGACTGTAGTGGGCTGAAATTTTGTTCGATTGGTTTTGATCCTGTTGGTTGTGAGGACTCGTCCAGGCTCGATACTACATGTTTCTCAACGAAACTGGTTTGCAGCAGAGTTGGCGAGATACTATTAAAAGTGGCACCTCTAGGCGAGTTCCAACTAGTCAGTTGGCTACCTATTGTGCCGATTCGAGTTGTTGGGGTAGTTGATAGCTGTTGCGCAGGGGAACCCAAAATATCAGCTATATTGGAATTCACGTCAACTAACGCCCTTTCAACCTTGTGTATGGGAGCATTCCGGATAGTTATCAATATCCTCTCAAGTTCGCACTCCCAATGATTTAGATATTGACGCCAGTTCTCGCCACACCATTCGAAAACGATGAGATGTGTCATAAGGGTTGCGGAGAATGAATCGTCAACAGTCTGTATATCACAGGGCTCAAGGTATTCGGGTGAAGTATAAGCCTCAGTGATTCGGCTTTCTAGGAGTTTGTTTGCCTTGATGTGAACCCAAGTAGCTTTGCCGTTGAGAAGATCAAGTGAATGATACAACCCAGCCTGTCGGATCTCCCACGGGGCTCTCTTTCCGTGTGTCGAGCTAGATTTTTCAACAGCCCAAAGATTATAACAATGCTTGATTTCCATTCCGGAACGACCCAGTTGTGGGATGCTGAAGCGATGAGCGTCGCTCGGCTCATTGAAGCGCTCATGGCGAAAGACGCAGTGGTGGAACGCAGTTGGAATGTTGAGCCCCGGGAAAGTTCCGAAATGGAGAACCACATCTAAGAACTGAGCCATGACTTGATGGAATGTGAATGCGAGCGAAACCATCTCTTTTGAACAATCCAGAGGAGCCCTAGAGTGCGGTGCCCGGATAAACCTAAGATGATACCAGGGTTAGATAGAATTCTATTATGTTTGAAAACTGTGGATGACTGCGGGCCGACCCGCGGAACTACCTAGGTGGTGAGTTGCAACTAAACTAGACTCACATATGACGGCATTTGGGATCCTTGCGGCCGGCCTGTAGCAAGTAATCGCGTAGCTGTCCGATTGAATCGCAGAAATGAGGTGTTGACGGATACCCTTTTGAGGAATTAGCACCAACCCTCGAGCGCAAGTTCCAAGAGTGAGTGCAAACCTTGGTCATGAACATCGTAGAACCGAATCCTCCAGTAGTCAGATTCTGATACATCACTGAACACCCTGGATGCTCGTTCGTTGACTGATTCACTGTATCTTTGAAGGGCGTATGGAAACAGTTCAGACCGTAAGAGTTTCGCGGGGTAAGAGTTGGCATCTGCGCATGCGTCGAGTAAACGATCGATAGTGCTGATATTCATGGTGACAAGAGTTTTCGTTATCGCCAGACTTGAGGGGACAGTGGGGATGTAGGGTCACTTGTAATCTGTATAGCTCGATAACTCACGAAGAAGGGAAACTTGCCGGCAGTCAACTAGGTTTTTATCAACACTCTCGTGGCAAATGATTTCAAGGCTTACTGACATTTGACAGTGTACGACGCAAACATAGGCCTGAGGATTCGATTAGAAGAACGCCTTTCAATAAACAATCAGCTATAAGGCACTCTTTTAGGCGCCTCGTAGGTGGCGTTGTTTACTCGTCAATCTGGATGAAACTTGAACAACTGGGCTATACGGGCATCAAAACATTCACAATATGCAGACAAGCGCAGCAGAACGGAGGAAGGCATAATAACAGCGCTGTGTTGACTCTCTTTTCAACAAATCAAATCACTCAGTGTGTACCGCTCTTTAGACAAGGTCTTACATCACATCATTCGGAGGTATCAGCCGGTGAAAGTGCAAATGATGATTGTAGTAAGTTAGGTACAATAATCAGTTAAATGCAGGGCAAAATCCCATTATGGGTAAGTACATTTTAGCGCTATCTCAGGCTATCCAAGCCCCAATGTCGCGCTGAAATTGGGTGAAATTGGGTGAAATCGGGGAGCTGACAAGCCCCTCTCCCGCACTGCCACCCCTTTCACAAACATCGTCGGTTGGCGTCCAGCATCAGAGGCAACTTTCAAGGCTCCCTCGCTTACTTGAGCGCTCCAACCTAGTCTCGGCTTCGCCTCTTGTCCCTCAGACCGTCGATCCTGTCGTATTGACTCTGTTGCTAGACATTAGATCAAGTTCCGTCAGTCACACTTGTTTGGCACTTTGACTTACTTGAGTAAGTCCATTGGGCAATTCAACATCATACGTGCCGTCACCAATCTGGGCGCAGTTAGGTGAGGGGTCTGCCAAGACCGGGATGATGGGGGCTGGGGGGATCACGAACAGTAATTTCAATCCGAGTGCCAGGAAAAGCCTCCCTCAAGTACTCCTCAAGCTTATCCTGGCGCAGTCGATAAGATGAAATATAAACAGAGGGCATTGCTAAAATAACACGAGGACTTTTGGATTTTTCAAAGTAGAAATTTTCTCGGTGTCCAGCAGAATATGCCTTGTTTGGAGGTGGCAATGGTCAATTTCTATATATGCACAACCACTTATATATATACTTCCCGTGAGAAGGCTGATATACCACTACCTAACGATTTGCGACCAGGAGAAACCCGGGCGATGAGGGCGGAATCCCAGCGGGAGGGCAGAGCCGTGAGGGGCAGTTGAGGCTCAACGGATTAACATCACACGCTCGATCTCAGTGGGGTTGAACACAGCAAATGAGCATACCAGTCACATGTTGTAGTTAAAGCTAATGCCATCTTTGCATGACCGGGAGCCAATCGTACAGCCTTACCGTAGAGGAGTGGACCGGAATGTGTGTAAGACACGGATGGTTACAAGCACTCCTCACCGCCCGCATCTCCTAGCTGGACTGAGCAAAGCCTACAGGTAGGCTCTGGTTCATTCGGGGCTATGATCGGTCAGGCCTATTTCTTTTCAATCCTTGGCCACCGAAATACCTGGCGAATAGGAGCCCCGGGCGAATTGTCTCCAACATGTCTTCCAACACAGTAGTAGTTTGCGTTGCGCTGTCAGTAGCCTGGTTGCCTACTGCTCGGGTAGAGGCTGATGCTCTGTAACTACCAATGTACGTGCACATGAGCATGGGAGGAGTTGACTATCGAGAGTAGTTCCAGTTAACTTAAACCAGAGGCTTAGTAGATCTTTTCAGCCTATTCAACTACTTGGGCATCTTTTCCATTGAATTTGACAAACTGATGGTTATAGATCATGCCAAGACTGTCAGGAATTACCGACAAACCCCTACACGTTTGATTCACGTTATCTCAGTGACAGATGGAATCAGACACAATGAACAAAGAGAGTTCGCAACCCGTGTTTCCAATAGAACAAAGAAGCCGGGAATCTAGAGCATTATATAATCTAATAAACAAGTTCATTCAAAATGAGAGTTCAGAGTAATTGCCAATTAACAAGTTGCATCATTTGGCAAAACCTCAAAATGAAGTCACACAAAAAGGATAAGAATCATGGTATACAATTCCCATGAGCTTATTAATGTGTGCACAATAATGCTAACAAAAGCAAAGGGCTGCCGTATCCTCTAGAGTCAACAATACCATCTGGTCCACCAGAGCGAACATCGGGGCCAGGACCCAGACAACACGTGCTATTCCTCGATCATGTCGGAAACCACAACGACCCATATGCCGCTCTCGGCTTCATCCATACACTCTTGCTCGTCGATGATTCCGAATCGATGCACAAGTGCTGGGACGAGGTTGGGGACATCATCAGAAAAATCGCGCCGATATGCGTCGAGCACGACCCCAACGGGATCGACATCGAATTCGTCAACCATCGCGCCAGGGGCTACTTCTTGACCGGCCAAAGCGGGTATAAGCACATCGGCCTGATGAGAGGACGACTCGACATGCATGACAGCGTAGCCGGGATCCTTCACAACGTGAGCCCAAAGGGTAAATGTCGCATGGACAAGCGATTGGCATCGATATTGGACTCGTATGTCAATAAGTACGAAACCACCGTCCGAGAAAGCGGGAATAAGGATTGGCCTCCTGCGCTCAACGTCATTGTGATTTCGGATATGGACTGGGACGCTGACGATGAACCCTTTGGTACCATCGCGCGGATCGCGAGAAAGCTGGATATCATGGGGGCTCCGCCGTATCAAGCTGGTGTGCAATTCTTCCGGGTAGGTGATGCGGGTAGGGAGCTGGACAAGGACACGATCAAGTTTCTTGATGACCACATATGGAAAGAGAATGGAGTGAGGGATATTGTAGATATGACTACTTGGACTGGCTCTCCTGGGGAGCTCTCGCCTAAGGGTCTTTTGAAGGTTCTACTTGGTGCGGTGAGACGCTCAATTGACTTTATGGAAGCCTAGGTAGTCCATGTGCGAGTTCGTGGTTCGGTACGGAAGAAGCTATTACCCTGGTTTTATCGCAGCTTTCATATTGAATGAACTTCTACTTCTATCAAGGAAGAGTTAAGTCACTATGTAGATACCGTTTTCTTCGCCATAGTGCAAAGCAGACGCCCGTTGTTTCGCGCCAGTATTCGTCCAAGAACGGCTGTCAACTGCTTGACTTTATCAATCGTGTTTCCTTCTTCAGCTCGATTCAGTCCGTCCACGATGCACAACATCCTGCCTCCATTTAAGTCAAGTGGCGGGAGAGCCTCGAGGATCCTGAGCCCTGCATCGATGCCCCGCGGACCACCCTGTGCCAGCAACTCGAAGTTCGTTTTGCAAAGATCAGGAACCTTGTCAACTTTCTCCGGGACAAGAACGGCGAGATTGAATATAAGGGAGCTCAAGAGCTGGCATAGAATATGTTCTGCCTTCGCGGTGCGATCCTTAGGATATACGCGTAAGACAATAGCACTTGGATCCCGCACACGTAGGAAGGCGGCCCATTCACATCCAGCTACCCCGGCATCGAAGTTATAGCCATCGCCATCGAGTACGTAGATATCAGGCCCGTCAGACAGCCAATGGTCAAGCAAGAGTTTCTGGGTGCCGCCCTTGTAGAGATTGGTAGGGAATTGCTTGCCGTTATCGTAGCCTCGTTTCTCCTCGAGCGCCTCAAAGTGAGCGACACAGTTATATACTGGGCCAAGCCTATTAGCTAATTTGATGAGGTCGTCCTTCGCCATCAAATTTCTGCCCAGGGCTTGTTTAATCGCAGATGGAATCATGGCGACTGGCGTTCACGCTGGGCGCGACCAAATGACCGCATCCAAGTTGCGCGTGTAAAATCCAGAAATGGCACACATGACGAACACGTAGTTAGGATCGATGGGATGACGGGTTGAATTTCTCGCTACCTTTGTTCATTCTTTTGTATAAAGGAGTCATAGGGATCCTGACGGCCCCGGAGGATCACCAGACAAAGAAGCCTCCCAGCTGACCTTCAGCTAGTACTCTGGCTAGCTTAGATAAGACGATACGACCGAAGTCGCGTGCACGAAATGCTGCGCATTCTATTTCGTGGGTCAGAACGAAGGAATCATGGCGGAGGCGGACCCCTTCCACAAGGTTGACACATTGCTAACAATGAGCCCTTGCGAGGTTTTCAGATGATACAAGCTGAAGATGGGTGCCCATAGAACATAAAATACCGAGTAGAAGTGGCTATACACAACATGTGTGAATACAAGACCAAGGGTAGGGTTTATCCAGAACCACGAACTCCATCAAGGAGCAATGAAATGGATAAGCTGTCATTTTCTTTGGAGTAACAGCCCGTAGTCTTACCTACATAGTAGGTACTTAAGTATTGTGTGGTCGAGTCAAGAATCATAGGACAACGGTAGTTGAAAGCTCTTGGCAGGAACACTGTTGCGAGGTCAGCCCCACAACGGAATATGTGCGCGGCTTGCATCGGGACCTGTCAACTACGCCGACGACGTCAACAATTGTGAGTCTACGATACGATATACAACCACATTTCGGAGGCAATTGGCTCTCTTCAAGCGTAATATATCTTCTACAAGAAGTGTCAAGACCATGGCTTCTACGTGGGTGCCAGACGTCTCGCCCGAGAGTCCGTTTTCTCTCGCCAACATCCCCTTCGGTATCATATCCACAACTGACGACCCCGCGCCGCATGCCGCCGTTGCAATTGGCACGCACGTTCTTGATCTCAAAGTCCTATCCACATATGAAAGATTCACACAACTATTTCCCGCCTTAGTAGGTAATGAGAATGTTTTCTCCGAACCAACCCTCAATGCATTTGCAGCCTTGGGCCGGGGGGTACACCGAGAGGTGCGAAGTACCATACAGCGCCTTCTTTCGGCTGAGACGACAGACCCAGATATACTGAGGGATAACGATGATTTACGACAGAAGGCACTCTTGCCTCGCACAAAAGCGAAACCTCATCTTCCCATGAAGATCGGGGATTACACTGATTTCTACGCGGGGTACCACCATGCTTATGCGGTTGGGACAATGTTTCGTGGGCCGCAGAACGCCCTACAGCCGAATTATATGCACCTACCCGTAGGGTATCACGGGCGAGCTTCTAGCATTGTGGTTTCGGGTACATCTATTCGGCGTCCAAACGGGCAGATTCTGCTCGACCCAACGGCAGAGCCCAAGCAGCCTATTACAGGGCCGAGCAGGCGGCTAGATATGGAGCTCGAATTGGGCTGCATTATCGCAACACCAAACCGGATGGGATCGCCCATCAAGGTCGCCGAAGCTGAGGATCACATTTTCGGCTACGTTCTTCTGAACGACTGGAGCGCGCGCGACATACAATCGTGGGAATACGTTCCGTTGGGCCCATTCAACAGCAAGAACTTCGCCTCGACTATCAGCCCCTGGGTAGTCTTGGCCGACGCCCTCGAACCATTTCGGACGAAGCCAATCGAGAACCAGACGACGATACAAGATTATCTAAAGGAAGGGAGAGAAGACACCGTCTTCGCCATTGACCTAGAGGTCGATATTCGGAGTAGGTGATATACATGCTACCAGGAATAGCGATCTTCGCGGCTAACATTTCGCAGCACCGGAGGGAGACATAACGACGATTTCCCAGACAAACTCAAAGCATCTGATGTGGTCGTTCCCACAGATGATAGCTCATCACTCCCTGGGCGGCTGTCCATTGAACACTGGCGACCTGCTTGGCTCAGGCACCATTAGCGGGCCGAGTCTCCGAGAAAGCGGTAGTCTCCTGGAGCTGAGCAAAGGAGGCAAGGAAAACATCATGCTCTACGGCATGGATGTTCGCCGGTTCTTGAAAGATGGCGATATCATTATAATCCGAGGAAGCTGTGGGCAGCCGGGGCAGAAGGTCGGCTTTGGAGATTGTTGGGGACGAATTGAAACAGCTTTGCCTCTGTGATGAGATGATGTGTAGATAGGAGCATCATCTGCGGAGGTATTACCTTTCCACCACAGACAAGATATTCTCATGGATATTCTTCGTGAATCTCCAAGCAGTACAGTATGAAATATCTGGCTAGGCGCTGTACGCGGCTGGTATTATTGGTTAGCGTCATCCATGCTGTCCGGCACCTACCTGTTTTAGCCAGGTCTTGAAATCAGGTGTAGGCATTTCTATTTCCTATTATAACGCATCAAGAAAAGCAAGCTGATCTACATGTAATTCAAATACCTCAAATCAAGGGATAGTAGATAGTAGTAGATAGGAGAGATCACGGGATATGACATGGTCCAAGTATGGACTACCTAGGTATACTCAAGAGAGATATTGGCGACTAGGTAAATGCTCATGGTTATATATAGTACAGTAAGAAATGAAGACGAAGGAATCTCGGCGAGCGATTACCTAGGTAGTTACCGTTGTCAATATAACGCAAGATTATCCCACGTGGCATTCTTAAGTACGAAGCCCTTGTCTTCAACATGATTGCCATGTAAACTACGTCAGGCCATAAGCACCTAACTTATTAAGTGCTTATACTACTACGGTACTAGAGTACGGTTCTGAGTAGGTACCTTAGCGAGAGAAGACAGACAGGGCTAATTAACGTAAGCATTCACGGAATGCACAGGTTGTTCGTTACTGTTGTCGTGTGATTTGAGGATCCGAGGCTGGAGGAGCCAAGGTTTGGACTTTCAGCTGAGGCATGCTTCTCAAAGCTATCGTGATTAGCTGGTAGTTTCCCGCTTCATATTTCCCGAAACAGCTTAGGGCCGACGATCGGAAGCAGGGGATCGTCGCTTGTTCCTCGGTACGGGCTGTAGCGTGCGCTGTAAAAGCATGGAATGGCCTGCCCGCGGCGAGACGCGGAGCATCGCGTGCAGTAATTAGCGCTGTTGGTGGGCATCATAGTGCACTGCTAACGTCTTGGTTTAGCCAGGTCATAACCTACTGTAAGGTATACCGTGCGGTAACTTCTAGGGCGTTCAGCGAGAAAATACCACCTGAACGAGTGCCTATTCATGCTAGGAGTAGGTACCTAGTAGCGAGGGTAGTACGCAGTGCTAGTAATGGGCAATCTACATCTGCTTGGACGATAAATTCTGGCAAGGGAAGCCTAGTTGTAAAATTACCGTAAACCGGGGAAGGACGCCGTTTGGAGGCGTTGTACGAGGTAGTATTCTAGTAGTATTCTAGGCTAGATAGTTCGTTGAGATAATTGGCTTTCCATCGGAGCCAGCACGTCCCTTGTGCTTCACCTCTCCTACTTACTGCTTATACCCGACGATCTCCGCGGCCATGACGGTTGCCGTGCTGGCGATGCGACTCCGACAGAAGAATGAGACACCAACAACAGATCTAAGGGCATGGAGTTCTTCGAGAATCAGGTCGGCGAGGTGCGATTCCTAACCAATCTCCCCGGCCCTCCGACAGCCGCCAACGTCGTACCCCCGATTCCGCCGGGCATCTCCTCTCCCACGGCCGCTGCAACGAGGGCGAATACTGGCGATGGAGAGCCTCTCGCTGCACCGCCAAATAGCAACAGTGTCCCGCCGTCCGCGGTGCAGCATACACAGTCGCGCCAGAACATCGGCAAACCCGACAAGAAGACGGCAAAGAAAAAACAACCCCCCACCGCTACGCGTCATGACACAATAACGTCATGCTCAACCCCATCTGTGTCCGCTTCAACGCCCGGGGCGGCCACGCCGGCTACCGTCCTCGGCACAAAGCGGAAGACTCCCGGCGGTGATGCCGATGACGACGAGGAAGAATTGCCGAACGCTCCCCGATCTGGCCCTCAACAGAGAAGCAAACGCAACAGATATATTTCGATTGCTTGCAACGAATGCAAGCGCCGCAAGATCAAATGCAATGGAGAGACGCCCTGTGGCCGGTGTGGCCATCTCAACTTGCAATGCCTATATGCCCCGAACTGCTGTGCCAGCAGTGTCAAGGATTCAGATGAATTCAAGCAGATGGCCGCTCAGGTGAACCACCTGCAAGAGCAGGTCGACACTCTATTCAGTAATTTGAATGCACTACGGGCCGAAACCTTACGAGCAGGCGGCCCTATCTACCAACCTGATCGTACCCTGTCTGGCCCCTCGGCTTCCAGCACGCCGACTTCGACCACCATGACGGTACTGCCTCAACCCCGCCAACCTCCTTTTGCCTTCCGAGGAGTTACAAGTAACCGCTTTAGTCTCGATGTTGCGAAAAATACCTTACATAAAATGGGATATTCATATCCTAGTGATAACGCTGATGCAAACGGCCAGCCTCATGAGACACCCGGCGGATCCCCCAAATTGGCACCTCAGATGATCCCATCGGCTGAGAATCATACTGCAGATGCGCTATGGGAATTTGACAAAGATGAAATGATTCGTCTGTGTCGTATATACGAAGAGGAAGTCGGCATCATGTACCCTGTTCTTCGCATTGACTCGATCATCGCTCACGCCAAAACGTTAGCTACGTGGATGGCGGCGGCAAAGAAAAGTGGATTTGCCGATGGCCAAGATGGCGGTATCAATGATTCAAATACTTTGCTACTCAAGATTGTCCTGTGCGGTGGGTTACTTGTCGAAGGTCACGGAAATAGTGTACAGGCTCAAAGGATCTATGCTGGCATCAAACCTATTGCAAATAGGATGCTGATGAGTGATCCGCCAAATGTTCAGAATTTGCCTTTCTTAGCTCTAGTTGTATGTCATCTCTCCAGTCCCCCTCCCCATTTTGGAGACAAGCGCCAATATGGGAGTATCGTGTGATGCCGCATTCGACAATGGCTGACAGTTTTAGGCTGGATACCATTTCCTCTCTGCCGACGAAGTATTGTGCTGGCGCGTTATGGGCCAAGTTGTACGACTATGCCTTGAATTAGGCCTTCACAAACGTGATGTCGTCGAGCAGATCAAAGATGAAGAGCAGCGTAACCTGGCTATTAACACTTTCTGGAGCGCCTACGTCCTAGATCGCCGGTGGGCATTTTCTGCTGGTCTACCTTATGTCATGCCAGATGAAGAGATAGATCCCGATCTACCGTCTCCGGTAAGTTATCTCGTAATACCTACAGGTGCACGAATCGTCGGAGTGTTTCCTTAATGTTCAGCTCATGTCTAATCCTTCAATACTTATCAATTCAGGAACAGTACCCATTTCTCGTAATGATGATAAGGTATTCAAAACTTAGCGGGAAAGTATGGCGCTGCGTCCGGCATCTTGACTCGGATGTAGCCATGGACGCCCCAGTGGATGATATCGAAGACTTGGATCGACAGATCAAGCAGTGGTATAACGAATTACCAAAAGATGTGCAGTTGAATCTTTCCGATTGGGAGGATTTGCCCCAGTATCTAAGCCCTCCAGTAAATTCTCAAAAGGAGTACGATGTACAGCGCCTACAGATTTGGACCTGGCTGCGATACAATCAGATTCGGATGTGGCTTCTCACCCCTATTCTTCACACACATAGTAGCATCATGGACAACTTGCGTCATGCCGAGGTCGCCGTGAAGCTGGCCAAAAACACCATCCGGTATCTAGCGCATCTCAATAATACTACGAATGTCTACCGCCGGATGCAGATATTCTATCACCAATTCTTGTCATCGGCTATTACCATATTATTTGTGGCGTCCTGCCACGCGCCGGTGAATTTCAGCTCGTCGTGCCGGGATGAGTTCTACATGGCCTTGGAACTCCTCAAAGACATGTCTGCGAAATCGTGGGTATCGAAACGGCTCTGGGGCACGGTCAAATCGTTACGGGATGTGGCGCCTCGCCTCGGCCTCGCTGAGGATCCACACTCGAGTGCCGCGCTGACCATGGCCGGCTTAGCCACCGGTCACGGCCAAACGGGGCCGACCCCATCGACGAGCTCTCCCTTCGCCCATCCACTCATGGTGGTGCCGCCATCGCCGGGGTACGACGGAATGCAGACTGGAATACAGATGTCGAGCGAGATGTCGAGGATATTCGAAGGTGTCTCGGTTAAACATAACCAGATGCATGATGGCATGGGACATGCCGAACCGAACGCGGTTTGCACGACGGTCGCGCCTGGTGCGCCGGCTATGGCATATGCATCTCGGGGCACTGTCTATCCACCGTTTAGAGATGTATTCTGACAGTTGCGTGAAGAGGTATATAAACAAACCAACTGGAATAAAGAGTAAGGGGGATATTATAACACATCAGACGGGTGTCAATGTTGATATGATATACCAATGTACTTGTAATTATAAGCAAGCACATATCTCCGAACATATTACGGGCAAGTTCGTGGACTGTAATGTCGCTAGGTGTGAGCTTTGCCACAGCATTAAGCTCGTTTACCAGTCTCCTTAAACAGGTACGACCGTGGAACAAGTAGAACATTCGAAATACTCACTTCAGAATTCAGGGGTTTGGGATAAATATATCCATCACAAGGGAATTGAGTGAACCTAATTCGATGTACAAGCTATGGTATCAATGAACTAAAATTCTTCCAACCTGGCGACCTGCTGGATCCCAACTGACTGGATTTACATGTCGGCTATTACTGCCTTGCCCATGGGATATTCAATAAAGTCCCTGTCTTTCATTTATATTATACAACTTAAGATTAAATCTTCAATCAGAATCCATGTTCGATTTCATATACAGTACAGTATAATATATGGTAACCGGGATTGTACGTCATCTCCCCTCATCTGGGTTAAGCACGGTAGTTGTTCATCCCCCGAGCGATCTACCTACCATTAACACCTAGTTCCTTACCTAATCAAAACGAACTGATCGCACGAACGGATCAAGAAGATCGAATAACCTCGGTTTGTCCCGCTAGTGCTACCTGCTACACTGACTCGTTTAGGTTTTCTGCCGTCTTTAAGACGATATAAAGAAGCGTCGGCCTTAAAAAATAAAAACTATGCGTGGAGATTGGTAGAAACAAGGGCCAGGCATCTAATGTATCTAAGTGGGGAAAACCCACGATGGTGTCACAGTACACTAGGTATGGGACTTTTTTTGGTTATCGCGATTCCCACTTCTCCTTTTAACCCCCTCCTTTGCGCGGAGAGTTATCGCTGCATAAGTAAGGTAGGTTATGTTACATTACGATGTGATGTGCCCTGACAGTTGTCCCGGGATGGTGAACAACCGGTGTAGTCTAGATACTTACATGGCACGCTATTATGCAGTCGTACCTAGTGCACACTTGAAGCTGAGAACTGCCGTCCCATCTGGCGCACGGATAGAACCATTGTCTGGCCATTGTAACGCTGAGCTGAGAGAGAGAGGCATCGCAATATTCTATTCTTATGCTTATCGGTGAGTCGACTCGCCGAACAAATAAATTGTGCGCGCCGTGATACCTTGGCCATCGTTAGCGTTTGAGCTACGCACGTACACGTACACGTGTATTCAACGAACCTCGAATGACGAGCAGACGATGAAGCCGATCACGAGATGGGACCCATCGAATCCCCGGCGATGCCATGTGCTAAACGTCCCCCACTAACCACTTCCTGTCATCTTCTGCACACCCAACGGCCACTAGAGAGGACCGGGGCGCTGCAAACGGGATAAAGTCAGCCGAATCGTGGACGGCGCGCGCGGCTATCTGCCCATATCTTGAACTAACTATGTAGGCTATTCAAGTTATCGCCTGCGATATCCGCGTACAATCAGGTACTTAGGTAGGTCTTCGCGAGGTGGATATGTATGTATGTATATGTATCTTTAAGTAAAAGATATTCACGTACTTGAGTCAAGCAGCGAAGTTGACGTCCCTATCTACCGATGTCAATTAGGTAATAGCGATGGCTAGGCCTCGGCACTCTTCGCGGCAAGGGTCATCCCCTTCGACGTCCCCGTCCAAAACAGACCGCCTGGCGCTAGGAGCGTCCCTTAGTATATCGTGTGGATATGTTGGGCAGGCCATGGCCTGAGATTGTGAGATATGCCACTTTCCCTTCGGAGACATGGGCATGTATTATTACCTACCTACTATGTATGTAGGTATTGTGTAACCTACTTACCTTGGTCCCTCCCTTAAGTAATCAACGTGAGACCACCGCCTTACCTTGTTACAGCGATCCCACGTCGGCCAGCCCCTCGCTTACATCCTGTCCCTGCTCGCCTATCATAGGACTGAAGGACTGACTGTTCGGACTGTTTGTGTAGGGCTCGTTCTTTGGTCGGGATCTACAGCCCAGTGCTTCCCTGTTCTACGTTGAATGCCGGTACCCATTATCGCATGGCGAGATTGTGTGAGATTGAGTGATTGCTCAGCCTGAGACCCCCATTCATTCCCGCTGTGCTGCTTAACCCGATGCTTACATTATTCCCATCTCCGTGACCCCCATTATCAATCCTACATTCCTGCCACCGTCAGGTCTGGTAGACAGACACATCGTTGGGACAACATTCCAGAGTGAGACTAGCCAGTACCCATGTGATCGTCAACAACCAAACCGCCTGGATCGCCGACGAGCATGCTGCTGTGTCGACGCAGTGTTCCCGCCCAGAGCACTACAGCCCAGCCAAGATAAGCCTAAGACTGATCTACAGATCGTACTACGATGGCCATCCAAAGATCACCCGCCAGATCCGGACGGGGCGGCGGCTTCTTAACGTCGGCCTTACGCTTTGCAGGCTACGACTTCGACTGTCGCTCTACAACCCCGACTTCACAGGCTAATTCCACCAAACCCGGCGCAGGCGGCGTGTCGGCAGGAGGGAGGTATATGCATACGCTCCCGCCAGACGTGGAGTCTGCCAGGTCCCTCTTAGAGGAGTACAGCGGGATTCCTCCCGAACATGTGGACACCCACGTTTACCAGATGGTACGTAATGACCTGTGTGGTTCACTGATGCATACCTACCTACCTACCTGCATAATCCATCTATATGAGAGAGCTAGGCTCTGTTACGCCCACAGGAATTATTTTCACTGGGCTAGATTCTTACCAATTCTGGGTCCGGAGAAATTGAATGTGGGCAAGAAACAAGACTAGCCCTATGAACATTTAACGATGTAGACATGGTCACTCACAACGTACGTAGCGCGATCGGCTTTGGGATGTGTATCCGTTTGCCTGCGTGGGGCGATTCCGCTTCTTGTCCTTCGAATTCACCGCGGACGCCTACTACCAAGTAGCCCTCTTCCGGCTACTGCAGGCTCAGACTGAACCCGAACCCGCCGAGCACGAGACACGTCTGCTAGATGTAGGCTGTTGCGTCGGCCAAGTGCTGCGCAAGCTCGCCTTCGACGGCGTCGACTCCTCGCGGCTCTACGGAACCGACGTCGAGCCTCGATTCCTGGACATCGGCTACGAACTGTTCCGCGACCGGAACACGTTCCAAGCTGACTTCGTGATCGGCGATCTGGTCAAGCAAGGTGAAGGCGACGAGAGACTCGATGTCCTCGACGGGAAGATGACCTTCATCCACGCGACCAGCTTCTTCCACCTCTTCACCTGGGACGACCAGGTGCGCGCCGCGATCCGGATGGTGCGGTTCCTGCAGCCAGGACGACGAGACGCCATGATCTTCGGCCGCCAGGTCGGCACGGTGCTGCCCAGGGACAACGGCAAGGCCGGGAGCGACAAGGTCTATCTACACAACGCCCACAGTTGGCAGCGGTTATGGGACGAAGTTGGAGAGCGCACTGGCACGAAATGGAAGACTACTATGGAACCGACGGAAACGATAGAAACTGGCGCCGGGGGCGTGGAAAGCTCATTGCGGAAGATGACTTTTAGCGTCGTGAGGGGTTAATTCATTGGATTACTATTAGATGGGTGATTGGGCGGGCTTATTTTCACATCTTTAGCGGACAGCATTAGCAAGGGGGTTAATTACTACGCATAGCATCTTGGATAGGGGTTTTCGGAGCGAGCGTTCCTCAAGTGCACGGCACACACATTGTATTCATTGAGGCTTTTGCTCCAAATAGCGAAGGGCGGCGGGTATTTGTATGGGAGTTTTTGGTGGGGGGTCCTCTGTCATTCGTTATCTTGCTACTTGAGAAGGGGGGGAAGGAAATATCATTATGGGTTATTAGACTTAGGGATATGGCTAATTTTATCGAGGAATATGATGTATAGGATATGATTGTTTCACGAGTTGCTTTCGGATTATGTACTGCTGAGATGAGGGACCAGAAGGGGGGTTATCGTTATTACTCGCAACAAGTGAAATTACCTATATTAGACATGATTCATCCATCATCACCATCATAAGTATTATACAGAAAGGTGTATTCAACCCCAACACCTCTAGACCTGCTCCCACAGGTAGAACAGCCAGGTCCATATACGCGAGGACTCATCTCACGTCTGTCTCACTTCTCGTTCCCCAGATTCAACTCCGGATACTCCGGGATCTGATCCCGGCTCGAAGTCTCCGGCATAAGCCTCACGAGCACATCCGCAATCCTCGACTTCGCAATCACCGAGAGCACAGTCGTCAGGATCCACAGCCCCCAGCTCGTCTCCGCATACAACAGCCCGGGTAGCCCGGGCGGGAGCCTCTGCGCCTCGTCCACGTACGGCCGGACGCCGCGCGCATACGACTGCAGGGCCGCGGGGACCCCGTCGGACGACCCGTGTCTCGCGAGCTCGCCGGCGAGGATATACGCGCCGACCAGGCTCAGCGTGGTCCCCATGCCCGTGATCGGCGAGGGGCAGTATCCCGCGTCCCCGAGCAACACCACGCGGCCCACGGCCAGCCTCGCGCACCGCACCTGTCCGATCTCAGTGGCGTAGAAGTCCTCCAGCGGCGTCTCGCGCGTCAGCGCGCGCACGAACTCGTCGGTCCGCCACCCGTGCTGGTCCGCGTACGCCCTCGCGAACACCGCCCGCTGTTCCGCGGGGGATTTCTCGCGCACGGCGGTGCACACCCCGTATTTGTCCTCCGACCGACTCGTGCTGACGGCCATGTACACCTGCGTCGTCGCCGCCTTCGTGTCCGCCGACCGCGTGAAGAGTCCGCGGCGGCCGGACATCAGGTGGACGTTCATCCACGCGTTGTCTTGCGCGCTGCGCGGCACGAGATATAGCGCGGATAAGAGGTCGAGGGACTTGAAACACGCGTCGCTCGCTTCTTGGCTGCCGAGAAGCATCCTGCGCGTGCGCGAGGATTGCCCGTCCGCGCCGACGACGAGGTCGTATTCGTCCGTGCGCCCGGTGGAAAATGTCGCCGAGACCTTCTCCGCCGAGTGTTGCGAAAGGGAGGTTATAGTCGTGCCGAATTCGTAGCGCACGTTGCCGTTGGTCACGACGCCTGATACGGCGGGTGCTTCGTCTTCGCCTTCACCCTCGGGGGAGAGGCCGAGACTGGCGCGGTAGAACACGTCTACGAGGTCCCCGCGCATGATCTCGTATTCGGAGGAGAAGGCCTGGCGTCCGTGGCCCGAGTCGTTCTTGCCGAACTTCGCGTAGGGCTTGCCTGTGCTGTCGACGAAGGCTACGCCTTGTTCTGGGACCGCGCGGTGGCGGATTGCTTCTAGGACTGCATTGTGGTCATCAGGACTTGGTTAGTTACTCGTTTACTGTATACCCACGAATCCAGCCTTTTCAATTTCATCGTAATTTCCATTGCATATGTGGCTGATTCATGAGATTGAAGGAAAGGGGGGAATAGAGAGGTAGAGGGTTAAAAGGGAATATGGAATATATATATATGTGTGTGTGTGTGTGTGTGTGTGTAAAACCAAGCAGAGAAGGAATGCATAAATGAAGTAATCAATGAACAACTCACGCCCCATCTTCCTAGCAACAGGAATCCCATGAGACCGCAAATCAATCTGCAGCCCCGTCTCGCGCAACTTCTCAGCGCGCTCGACGATAGTGATCTCATATTTCGACAGAGAGGGGTCGGCGCGGCGCAGCAGTGTCGCGAACGCGGGGCCGCACACGCCTGCGCCGATAATCAAGATCTTGAGCGTCATCTTCGGATTCGGCGCCTTCTCTCTCTCTCTCCTTATTTGCTTTTCTTTCTTGATTTTCTTCCGTTGGAATTTCCTTTTTCTTTAGGAAAGCTTCGGAAGGAGGAATCCGAATTGGTTACACGATAAACCGTGAGAGCGAAACCTCTGAATTGATGAAGGTGATGAGTAACTTCCAAATGGAAAAAGCAAAAGCACCGAGTTAGGGCTGGCTAGGTATTTCAGAAGATAGCACACATGCCTCCTCTTAAATCGGGCGAAAGAGTATAATCGCCGTGGCGCGAGAGCTGAAGCGTCGGCTTAGACGATATATAATACCATGTAACACCTTAGATATCCGAGCCCGTTCTCCGCGACCCTACATATGCACACACACACACACACACACCTGTGGAGAGATAGGACGGTAGTCTAATTGATTTGAGCTAGACTAGGTAGAGGCCACCTACGTTGCCTTGGTTTGATAAATATTCTCCCCGAATACTTATACAGGAATAAGGGATCTTAAAGTTAGCCATGACTTGCAAACAGCTCATCGTCGGGACTTTTTCAAGCGTAAAGTAAATCAGGTATAAGTATGCATAGGCCCGATCCCCAGGCTCCATTGCGTCATGGTGAAATCGGGTGGATCGTGGAGGTGTGCCAACGAACTACCTACGGTACTTGCTTGCACTAGGGCTACAGTAGGTCGGGACTAATCGGCTGTGCCGAAATCGATATCGGGATCGGGCTCGGACTCGGGGCTTCTGGTGTGAAATCGGGAGGTGAGAAGATGGATAAGTACCGAAGGCCCAGGTCGGTAATTTCATATATTTAGAGAAGTGTGAGAGGTACATGAGAGTAATGGTGTGGTTGTGCCCGAATTCGCATGTTGAAGCTCCAGTAATAGGTATCAGCTCAGACACTGTCATAGGGAATTGTTCATGTGAGAGACAGCGAAGGTTGATCAAGGCGGATACAATAATTAATATGTAGATATCAACGTAGCTATCTCCTCAAGCCAAAGAGTGTGTTGTTTCTTGCATTAACTTGGAGCGGATCCATCGGAGCCGGTGGCATCTGGTCGTTTCCAATGGACCTTGACACCACCCCAACTCTCATCGCTATAGCCTTCCTGGACCTTCCTGCATGAATTCCTCCCCCATTCCGTCACGCCAACCATCAGACAGCTCTCAAACATGAAAGCACAGCTGCCCTTACCCACCAAAGCCGACTTGAGCTCGGCATTGCGCGCACCCTCGTAACTACTCGCGTCCGGCCCATGACCACTCATGACATTGTGTAAACTTGCCCCGCCAGGCATGAAACCTCCCTGTCCTCCTTTCTTTGCATCGTAGTCACCCGCAATCAGACCCATGAATTCGGACATGGTGTTGCGGTGATACCACGGTGGACGGAAAGTGTTCTCGGCGACTAGCCAACGCGGTGGGAAAATGACGAAATCGGCGATGGCAGTTCCAGGATGATCTGACAGCGCTGATAACACAGTGAAGATGGAGGGATCAGGATGATCATATGAGATGGAGCCGATGGTGTTGAACCGGCCCAGGTCGTACTTGTAGGGATAGTAATTGCCGTGCCATGCTACGACGTCGAAGGGTGTATGGGGCTGTTTGGTCTGGAACAGCGAGTTGTTGAACTTGACAGTGATTGTGTAGGTGTTCGACCCTTCTGATGCGGTCGCGCCGTAGTCCTCGCTGAAGCAAGCAATAGGGGTTTGGAAATCGCGAGCATTGGCGAGACAATTGGAGCCAATTGGGCCGAGCTCTGGAAGGGTGAAGTGTCCTTGGTATAATTCGAGAGCATAGCCTCGTGCTGGCCCCGACGGTAGGTGAACTTGGTATTTGATCCCGCGAGGGATGACGCATATCTCCATCGGCCGAACAAGGAGCCAGCCTAGTTCCGTCCTGATGTCGAGAGCCCCCTCTTGCGGTACAACCAGTAGATCTCCATCTGCCGAGTAGAAAGCGGATTGGTCATCCATGGACTTGCCGGCAGCGTATATGTAGATGCCAATGCCCTGCTTTAGGGTGGGATCGCCTGCACCGGCGACGAGGCGCATCCCAGACACGAAATCAGATTGATCATTATGGTCAAAGGGATCCCACCGCAGCTGGTTCGGGATGTACTCGAGTCTCGCGGGATCGGAAGGCTTGTCGGACTTGTAGGGTCCGTCGGTTATCGAGGCAAAAGGAGGATGGGCGCAAGAGGGCAAGATCCTGTATAGCCACGATTGTTGGTTTTCGTGCCGTGGAGCGGTGAAGGCGGTGCCGGAGAGCTTCTCGGCGTATAAGCCATGCGGGGGCTTCTGGGGAGAGTTCTGACCAACGGGGAGGGCGCCTGGGACAGCCTCGGATCTAGCAAGGTGAGCACGTAAACGACATGTCACAGCCACAGGCTAGAAAGAGTGGAATACATACTCGAAATATGAGCCGAATCCGTTCTGGTATTTGTGTCGTTCAGGAAGTTCAAAGGCTGTGACAGGCATTGTGACTTTGGTGTTAATCTGGTGCAGCCAGCTGGACGTGTGTTGGGATAGTTGATGACATCCTCGGGTAGGTAAGTATCGACAGTCGAATTAAGAGGGGAATCAATATGTATAATATGTATATTATGTACTACTGGCATGCGTACTTGTCGGCTACTGCAGGTTTACCTGAGGAGATCAAAGAGGGCGAGACGAAACCGCGAATTCCGTCACGTCGATTGGAGCGCTGTGACCGTGGAGAAAAGTAGAAAGCTGGGGGAATCGTGGCGGGGTTGGTCCGACGCTAGCCAGCCATACCCGCCGCCTCAGCCGATTCCCGAATACATATGTACCTAAAGACTTGAGGCTATACCTGAGAACATAGCCGCATCATCCATTGGCTTCATCATTTTTATACTCGTAGGTATATAAGTAAGCAGGTGGCTGCCTGGGTATGTATTCAAGTAGACTCGATAAGACACTAATGTGAGGAGCTGCTAGACCACGGAGTATGAGGTCAGTATGTAAGATGAGCCAAGGTGCAAAGATACCAAGACAACGGAACCAACCCTATTTGGCAGTTCGTTAAATGCCCAGACATTGTATCACTCACGATTCTCTTCTCGTCTCTTGCTACCTAAGTCAGTATACTACTGTATGCCACTGCTACGTTCATGTCAGTGTAGCTCTCAGATCGTGACTCTAATCTATATGGCTGTATCGAGATATTCTAAAGAGTCGACGATGGAGACACCTCTGCGTCAACTCCCAGTTTTCTCCGACTTCCCCAACTGCGTGGTTACAGTTCTTGGTATTCCCTGCCAAGACTACATTTCGCGATGAGGCGACATCGACAGCCAATCTCGACGAACGCCAAGTCGACCGGCAAAGGCCTGGTTTTCCTGTACAGGCAGGCGATGGTTCTCCCCAAGCACAACGTACTCCGTACTTGGTGTCTCTCCAAGTCTTCCCCGCCAAAAAAGTTGACGTGCAAGACAAGGATCGCTGATGGCACTATCTATCTATGAGATATGCGGTTATGAACCCAGGATAAGCAGTACTGAGAGTGTTGCCATGGCTATACGCGCGGTATAAATACCCGGCGCGCCAGGCCCGGTTCCCTCTTGATCTCTCCTTCTAGCTGCACACCGCAACCGTGCTCTCTTTGTGGTTCCAGGCTCGTACAGATCGGGTTGCACCATGAGGCTCTCATCCCTTTCGTTCATTGAGGGCCTGGCCCTACTGCAATCCACGGTTCTAGCCATTGAGCCTGCGCGACAGCCTTACCAACCTACTGGCAACGGTGACAAGATTCTGAAATGGAATGAGACATTCGTGAGCAATCAATTCCGCGCCAGTCGTATTTCTGTCAGCTGGCTCTCTGGCGGCGAGGATGGTCAATATGTGAGTCTTCGATAACACTAATACACACCCGCCTCTTAATTGAATAGTTCGAAAAACCCTTACGTGAAATTTCATGTTTCGTCCTGTCGACACATTCCCAAGTCCTTGTGATGTTGGTAATGAGTGCTCAATGCTAATCATTGTCTTCTGCAGATCTACCAAGCCGATGATGGGGCGTTGATACTCGAGGACTTCATCACGGGGGAATCTTCCACATTTGTCTCGGCCGATGTGATCCCCAGCGGAGTTTGGGAGTACTGGATTCACCCGGATTTGTCCAGGGTGCTCTTTGCTACCAATTACACCAAGCAGTACCGCCACTCCTATTTTTCAGATTATTCAGTCCTCGACATCACTTCGGGAGAGGTCACCCCACTAGTAGAAGACCAGGTCGGTGACATTCAATACGCCGAATTCGCTCCTGTTGGCGAGGCAATCGCATTCGTCCGCGGCAACAATCTGTTCTTAAAATTGAACGGCAGTATTGCTCAGATTACGGATGACGGTTCTCCGGACATGTTTAACGGTGTCCCTGACTGGGTATACGAGGAGGAAATCTTCGGTAGCCGCTCGGCGCTCTGGTGGTCTCCAGACGGCCAGAAGCTCGCGTACCTTGGGTTCAACGAGACTGGTGTCGAAACCTTCACTGTCCCCTATTTCATGGACAACATGAAGATCGCCCCTGTTTACCCCAACAATCTTGACCTGCGCTATCCCAAAGTAGGCACCAAGAATCCAACTGTCAGCTTAACATTACTCTCAGTTGAGGGTAACGAGAAGCAAGTCATTCCTTTGGAGGCATTTGAGGAAGATGACTTAATCATTGGAGAACTCGCATGGGTTACCGATAACCATGATACCTTCATCTATACCGCCTTTAACCGCGTACAAGATCTGTCGAAACACGTACGTGTAGACGTTGGCGATGATATCACAACACAGATAGTGCGAGAGCGCGATGGCACAGACGGCTGGCTTGATAACAATATCGCGATACAGTATGTTGGGTCTATCAATGGATCTAGCACCACCTACTACGTTGATCTTTCCGATGAGTCCGGATGGCAGCACATCTATCTGCATGCTGCCGATGGCTCAAGTTCAAAAGCGCTCACAAGCGGAGACTGGGAAGTTGTCAGCATTCTAAAGGTTGATACATCACTTGAATTGGTGTACTATACCTCGACAGAGCATGATAGCACTGAACGACATGTTTATAGCGTCTCTTATTCCAGCGGGAAGAAGACTGCCCTTGTTGACGACACAGTAGCGGCTTCCTGGAGCGCCTCTTTCTCTTCTGGCGGTGGTTACTATATCCTCAGCTACCTCGGCCCCGATGTACCCTATCAGGAGCTGTACCTTGTTAACGATACCAAAACCCCGTTGCGCACTGTTACGTCAAATGAAGCACTCTGGAACAAACTCCAGGACTACAACTTACCGAACAGCACATATTTCAAACTAGAGCATCCCGACGGTTACACGCTGGATGTCAAGCAAGTCCTCCCGCCTAAGTTTGATCCCACTAAGAAGTACCCTGTCCTCTTCACACCCTACGGTGGGCCAGGTGCCCAGGAGGTCGACAAGCAATACGCTGCACCTAACTGGAATGCTTACATATCCTCCGACCCGGAGCTCGAGTATATCACATACACCGTAGACAACCGAGGCTCAGGGTACAATGGCCGAGCCTATCGGTCCTTGGTAGCATCTCACCTCGGCGAGTACGAAGCTGAGGATCAGATCTGGGCCGCGCAAGAATTATCCTCGCGCCACAGCTTCATCGACACGAACCACATCGCCATCTTCGGCTGGTCGTACGGCGGGTATCTCTCCTCGAAGGTCGTAGAGGCTAACTCGGGGGTGTTCACCATGGCGCTTATCGTCGCCCCCGTGAGCGATTGGCGCTTCTACGACAGCATGTACACGGAGCGGTACATGAAGACCTCCCAGATGAACCCCGACGGCTACGCGAAGACGGCGGTGCGCAAGACCGAGGGCTTCAAGAACATCGCCGGCGGCTTTACGATCATGCACGGCCTCGGCGACGACAACGTGCATTATCAGAATACTGCCGCGCTCGTCGATTTGCTTGTCGGCGAGGGCGTGCCGCCTTCGAAGATGCAGTGGCGCGCGTATACGGATTCCGATCACTCGATTAATTATAACGGCGCGTATACGTACTTGTACAAGGAGATGACGCAGCGCCTGTTCCAGGAGAAGCGTCGGGGTAATGAGACGCTTGCTCATCAGTGGACGAAGAAGGGATTACCTAGATTATTTTGAGCTACGGGTATTAAGATGTTACCAATCATAGATTTTGGGTAGTATTTAATCAAATAAAATATATGTTTTATTGACCTTTGGCTGGGTTGGAACGGTCTATTAGAGTTGTAGCGTCTCCGTCTTATATGAGCTTAGAAAACGTGTAGGATTCGCGTAGCTGTACATAAAGCCACGCTGAGCTATGATTTACGCATGTAGCATACAAGTACGGTTCAACCATGTGACCTCCACCTAACGATCAAAAACACCGAACTGCTAACAATATGATACACTATAACGCCTTCATGTAGAAGTATCTGGGCTTCCGGCCGCCACTCCGCAGCTATACCAGTCATGGAAACGATGAAGATACCCATAGATATAATACACATACAAGAAAATACAAAAAAGATCCACCCCCGCTTATTCACCGCGAAGGAAGGACCTTAGTGATCTCCGTAAGCTGATTTAAGTTATTAACCCCTAACAAGCTCATGCGGAAGTAAGCCTGGGCATAAGCCTATTGAAACCATCCATGTTAGTTAAGCAATCCAACGAGCACTTATCAACATCACTCCATCCCAGCAACGAAAAGCGATGTAAAACAAAAGGGGAAAAAAAGAAAAAGGAAGGAAAGGAGGGAAAAAAAAATCTACTTACGGGACTCCACAAAGCCTGCCCAGTCGATCCCGCAAACGTCTTCCACTGCGCCTTGGTCGTGGAGTACGTAGCGAGCGCCTTGTCGCTATGCAGAATGAAGAAGGTCTTATTGTTCCCCGTCAGCGTCTCGGCGTAGAACGAGGCGTCCCAGATCTGCGGGTCGGAGTCGAGCGCGGCGCCGGCGCGGCTCGGGTCGACGAAGCGCTGTCGCGCGGCGGTATGGGCGCCGACGAGAGCCACGAGGTCGCTCGCCGTGAACGTCTTCTTGGAAAACAGGGAGATCAGCGTGGGCGCGTCCATAGATGGTAACGGCAGCTTTCCCGGGGGCGCCGCGACGGGGTTATCCTTGCGGCCGGCGAAGGCGCGGATCCGCGGGCCGCCGGGACACGCGACTGTGCCGACGAGGGCGCCGAGCTGGATGATGTCGGCCATGCCGGCGCCGTACGGGTGGTACGTGGTGTAGTATGTCTTCGTCTGGGCGCCGATTTCCTCGAGGCCGCGGTTCTCGCTGCGGCTGAGCTCGTCCGTGAGGAGGATCGAGCCGTCTGCGCCGCCGTACGACGAGGACACGTCCCAGGCGGCGGCGTCGTGGAAACCAAGCCGTATGGCGCCGCGGCCGAGATCGGTGCAGCCGTTTGCGTCGGCGAAGTCGCCCCACATGTCGGTGGCGACGTAGTACCATACGCAGAGGGGGTCTTTTGTGCAGGCGGGCGAGCCGAGGGCTCCGGGGGGCTTGTAGGCCGCGCTGGTGCCTGGGGCGATGGCACTTGTGGCTTGTGTGAGGATGTTACTGATGGTCTGTCCTACGGCTGTGAGGACCCCGTTGACTAAATCCCCCAGGAGACTGGTGGAACGGGCATTGAGCACGAAATCATCACGAGCTTGGATCTCGGCTATGACGCGATCCATGCCCGGGTGGGCGAGGACAGGGGAGGCCGCGCAGGCAAGGAAGAGGGCAGATGTCTTCATCTTTCAACAGTGGCACCGATGGTGAGTGTAAGTGGATGGCAATATATTCATGTAGTGTTTGGAGTGTTATGTCGAGTCGAACCGACACGATGATTTGGCAAAAGAATGACAATGTTCGGAAGGGGGATGCTTGCTTCGGTACACTGCAGATGCCACGTCCGTCAAAGATATTGTGGCTACGGAGGAAATCTTATCCATTCTTATAGTCTTGCTCTATTTCCTCACCTTCGTCGTTCTTCATATTAAACCTGCAAAGCCACGTGCCCCTATACCACCTGTTGAGAGCAATATCGGTCCCGGGCCGCTGACGGGGTGAGCTGCAGCCTCCGGGCAGCACGCAGTAGCCAGGTGCATATATTGATTACTTTTTGGGCGAATGTTGCGAGAGACGGGCTTAGACAGACGGCCTGCCTCTCTGCAGGTGTGTGGGCCAAGCATGCCAGGCACAGGTCCTGCAATGATGAGATGAGTTTGAATACCATGACCCCTCCTGCGGTCATTCTGAAGTGTTGTTTCTTCTGGCTTTAGGAGGAGCTACGGAGAGCGGCGCAGTCTAATGCAAAATGTATCAGGATCAGCATAGAGGGCAGCCTGGAGAGACAGCCTTGAGGTTGGGCGTAGTGCTAGATGGTTTGAGCTGGGGTCTCGTCACTAGCCATCAGCTTGGCTACACTATCGCCTTCCATTGTGGAGATGCTGTCCCAGGTCTGTATAAATCCTAGGCAAGGAGTCGTCATCTTGCCGTTACGCTGAAGAGGTTGACCCCCTTTGAGGAGGTGGTTGACGGGATGACCATAGTCAAGATGTTGATTGGCTGTGAATAAAGTCGAACCGTCAGCGCCACCTGCTCCTAGATTGACGCCTTCGTGTTGAGTGTGTTTTCAACGGTCAATAGTTCCTGTACTGTGTCATCTAAATGAATTCTAACAATGGAAATACTACGGTGAAGGAACAACCGATGAAAATACACACCACGGAAGCTCGGGTTATGAAGTAAGGTATAGCCCGGCCGACACATCCTTCGGTTCTAGCTACGTCACACAACGGCACGAAAACCGATAGTGCTGAGTTTAGCTGAGCAACTTGCTTTTTGGGCCGATTGGACTTGCTAAGCAGTCGGCTGTGGGTGCTTAGTTCTGCCTTGGCCGATGTTGGGGACTTTCGTCTTAATCTTGGTGAATACGAGGTTCTCGTCCATGATCACGGCGGTGCACACCAGCCGACTAGAATAGCAAGGCCAATGAAGATCCAGCTCGAGTCCCGAGGACTGAACAAGGCAGAGACAGTAGAAACAGCCACCGCTAATTTTAGTCACACGTTACGCCCAGCGTTGGGTGTTGGATCCACCGTGCACACAACACCTTGCATGATGCAAGCCACATCTTAGGAGGTAGCTGTATAGTTGGTACTCGATAGCCGAACGTTGGAGGGTGTTCCTGGGCTGATCAGCACCGGGGTTGGACCAAACAGTTATTGCCGCATACTCCGTAGTAGGGTAATCATCATTAGACCATATATAAGCGGTGTTAAAGCTTATGAATCACTTAATCTTGGATGATATAAGCCTGTTTTGAGAGTCTGATAGTTGGTATAGATGCTACCCAGATATTTATAGTAAGTAAATAACGTCGCCTCTCGGAGAATGAGAAGCAGTGATTGCCGATAGGTGGATAGTGAATTAGGTACTGCAATAGCGCGGAAATAAGAATAACTTATCAACGGAGACTGCGGTGAGCGATAATTGTAAGATTAAGAGGGAGGGAGCATGATGTTGTGCGACCTGAGGAGCATTCAGGCCGGATCCAAAAGGGAGTCTAAAAAGGGAGTCTTTCCACCACATCAACGCCACCACTTGTTGACATCGGTGATTAGGCACCCACGTACAGTTCCTCTCATTGCGCATTTTGTTTCAGTGCGACGAAACACAGAATCTGAACTCCCGCGCGGCTCAATTTATCCGCGACAATCCACCAATGATGTTTTCTAGTACTTGACATCATCAAAGTGTTTCTCAAACCATGCCAGTGCTTGATCTTCAGCTTCATCAGCTGCCTTGGGATCTTCGTTGGACACGTCCACACGGCAGGCAAAGCCATGCCCATATCCAGGATACATGCGGCATTCACCCTTCTGACCGTCGGGCTTCTCTAGAACAATGCTTTCTAGCTGCATCGCTTGCTCGGTGTTGACCATGAAGTCCTTGTCGCCTAGGGCAAAGCTGACAGGGACTGTGATCTTCTCTATCTCATCAGGTATAGTAAGAAGGCTGGGATGAGCTGTGAATCCTGCATCTACGAGTGGCTTGCCGTCTATTGAGAAGCCCTCGGCTAGCAAAACGACATGCTTGCCTCCCCAGCAGTAGCCAGTGACCCCCACAGGAAGATGAGCAGCCTCGTTGCGTCGCAGTGACTCCATGAAAGACTTGACGACAGGAAAGGTCTTTCCAGGGCGGTTGAAGAACATGGCGGGTACACCATGACGTGCAACTGTAAGGGCGTGGAATCTGCAATTGAGGCTTAGGTCATCCAGACACGACATTGGCGAAATGGGAGGGGTACGCAGCTTACGGTTTGGAGAAGGTATCATACCACGTTTTGGGGGCGAGAAGTACCTGCATTGAATCGATCATCGAGACTGGCGCACCATGGCCTGTTATATTGTCAGCTGAAAACGCCCCTCGATGTTAGCTGCTCGATCAGGATATGTAGGGCGAATCCTACCGTCCATGAAATCTGGCAGATAGACTCGATAATCCCTCTTCTTCGCAAAGTGATCAGCCATCAGTCGGATGTTCACGAAATCCCAGCCGAACATGTCAGGTATGAGGACTGGGCAATCAAGATAAGGTCAGCAACTCTCCCGTGAACCGCGAGCCATACAATCTACAGTAGAGATCATGTCATTCATTGCCCATGCATCTCACTTACCAATGATGCCTTTGGGCTTATTTCCACTTGCCGGCTCGGCGACGTAGACATCAAGACCATGGAGCTTGGTGACGGTGCCGGTGGGGGTGCCCTCGTGGACGGCGCCGCTGAAGCATGCAGGGCACGACATGGTAGTAAATCACGATATGCACGACTCAGTGGATGCGAAAAGAATGATGGCTTGACTTCAAACTATATGGACTGGTTCATTCGACGGGAGCTTGATTAGGAGCTGAAGAGTGCGCCTTTCTACTGATATAAAGTATCGTTCGTGAAATATCTTGCCCACGAGGTTCACCGTCGCCGCAGAGAGTAGAACGAACTGTGACGTGTAGTAGCTTAGCTTAGCTTACTATGTTACTTAACTCCGACGTTGCGGTTCGTTGGCACTAAGCCTAAGCCAAGTTAGGTATGGTTTTTTTTAGTGACGCGGATGCTTAAATGTCCGCTAAGTGCGAGGCAGCTACAATCTGTACAAGCTGTAACGATCTTGTAACTCACCTAAATATTCTGTGTAAAACTACTTACGCGTACCTATCTATACTTGTGTATGTAGGTACTTAAGTAGGTAGGATAATTTATAGAAGCAGAGGTTTTGTTACTTGGATTTATATGGAGCAGGCACCTAGCCTACCTAGGTAGTAGTATTTATCCCGAGTGGTTCTGTTCTGGTCAAAAAAGCCTTGCTCATCCATTTTGGCATCGGGAAATTCAAGTATAATGTTACCTACCTACTTGACGACAGCCTCATAGCAATGACGTCGCTCGGGTAATTGTTCCGGCAGGATGGATAGGCTATCAGACGGCACTCGGGTACATCCGACAAGGCAAGACCAACGTTGATTGGCATTGTAGGGAGAGCAAAGCTGTCAAGACGGCAGCGCTGAGCGAAACTATAGGTACATACAACGGACGGACCTCTCACTTGGCCGTTGCCGTCAAATTCTAGGGCAGGATTAGGAAATCCATCCCGGGACACAATGGCACGATGGGATGCGGGAAGTTGGAGACCGATAAGGACCCCGCTCTTTTCCCGCTTTCGAGCTGGGGTTCGAGGATCAAGGCTGCTGGAGGGGAGAGCATAGCAGTCTATCCGTTTCTCATTACATTGTTCTCGTGAAGTGCTTGATGCGTGTTTAACAGAAGGAGATGTAAGCTGGAATGCAAATGTGCACCCAAGCCGATTGAGTTGCATGTCATCGCTTCAACTCCAAACTAGGTATCTCAAGATGCCAGGACAGGGGGGTGAGACTGGGAGCGGGCGATCGAAAATCCGCTTAGAAGAGCATGAAGGTTGGACAAAGATATCTATGAGACCCTGCTCTAATACTGTTTCGCCCCTACTCGGAGAATTGAAAAAGCCCGCCTGGCCAGAAGCACCTGAGCCAATGCAGGACCGGATAGTCCGTATCTCTGAGGATCTACACGAGATAACAAAGTTCTATAACATCGAGGGCTCGCCAACGCGCTATGCGAGACTATCCGAGTTCTTCGGGACCGAGCTCGCGGCATTGTCCGAGGCGGCCTTCTCCTCATACTCTCAAGACGAGAAGGTCGACTATATCCTTCTGAAGAACTTCTTGTACCGCTCGCAGCGCAATCTGAAACTCGATCGCGAGCGAGAAGCGGCATTCGCACCGTTCGTAGAGCCCTTTGCGGAACCGATCTGGAAATGGTGCGCGATAAGACAGCGCCAGCGGCTTGAGGAGGTCTTCGAACCCCAGACGCTGGCTGACAGCCTATCGCAGGCAACTGATGCTGTATCGCGCTCAATTGCCCATGTAGAGGAGCATAGAAAACATTATTCACAAGCCACAGGCAGTAGGGCTGCGCGCCGGATATGCGAGCTGCGAAAGCACATAGACGAGACGTGTGACTTCTACTCAGGCTATCACCCGTCCTTCGATTACTGGGTCGCCTCGCCGCGCGCCGCGCTCGACGCCGCGCTGAAGAAGCTCGAAAAGCAAGTCCGCGACGTCATTATCGGCAGCAATGGCGGCGAAGACACGATCGTCGGCGAACCTATCGGTCGCGACGGATTGCTCGTAGAACTCGAAGCAGAGATGATCCCGTATTCCCCCGAGGAGCTCCTGAAAATCGCGGAGCGCGAGTACGTCTGGTGCGAGAAGGAGATGAAAGCAGCGACGTCGCAGCTCGGCTACGCGAATTGGCGCGACGGGCCTAGAGTACGTGAAGAATCTCTACGAACCGCCTGCGACGCATACTGCGTTCGTGCGCGGTCTGGTGGCGGAAGGCGCGTCGTACGTGAAGAAACACGACCTAGTAACCGTCCCGCGGCTCGCGGAGGAGACTATCACAATCACGCGGATCCCGCCGGTCCGACAGCGCGTATCGCCGTTCTTCCTCGGCGGACACCGTTTGCAGATCGCGTATCCGCGCGCCGACATGGCGCACGGCGACAAGTTGATGACGCTGCGCGGGAACAACAGGCACTTCAGCAAGGCCACGGCGTTCCACGAGATGATACCTGGCCATCGGCTGCAGATGTACATCGGAGATCGGTCGCGGCCTTACCGCGCGAAATTATTCAGCACGCCGTTCTTCGTCGAGGGCTGGGCGTTATACTGGGAGATGGTGTTCTGGGACCGCGGGGACTTCTTCACCTCGCCCGAGGACAGGATCGGGACGTTATTCTGGCGCATGCATCGATGCATTCGCATCATCTTCTCCCTGGGCTTCCACCTCGGCCGGATCAGCGCCGCGGAATGCGTCGAGCTGCTTGTGCAGCGCGTTGGGCACGAGCGGTCTACTGCCGAGGGCGAGGTGAGGCGGAGCTTGAACGGGAGCTATCCTCCGTTGTACCAGGCCGGGTATATGCTCGGTGCGCTGCAGATGATGCAATTAAGGCGTGAGGCGCTTGGTGCGCGGCGGTTTGCAGAGAAGGAGTTCCATGATCGCGTGCTCAAGGCGAATGTCATGCCGGTTGAGATGCTGCGAGCGCTGCTGTTGGAAAAGGAATTACATGAAGATTTCAAAGCTAATTGGAGATTCTACGGCCATGTTTAATTATCTGGGTGTGTACTTGGAGCACCTCTAGGGATGCGGCAGACGGTATGGCCGGCGCCAGGCGTAGGTTTAGGTGCATAGAAATAATATCAGCCCAGCTGTTCACACAGTTTACGTGTAGCCTGAGGCCTTGGTGAATTCTTAGATCGCTAATAGTTACTGCGATTCCTATACGCTATCTCAAGAACAAGTCTCCGAAAGAGTCGACATCTCTTGGGCGATAGCCAGTAATGCCCATCGATGACGTCTTAGAGTTTCCCGCTGAATTTAGTTCATAATATCAATTTGTCCTTCCCATCGCAATCACCCAATATCACAGAAATTTGATAACAATGAGTAGTCTCGCGAGCTAAGCCGCTGCGTAGACTTTCTTGCTCACTTTGCGAGCAAACGCGATGCCTAGCAGCACGCTCATCATCGCTCTCAACAGTGTTAACCCATCTAGGAATAAGCCAGATAGTCATGGGAACCGTCGAGTGATGAAATGCAAAAGTTCAACGCTCATGTACTTTGGCATTATCGCAGTATTTCAGCATCGAGATCGTCAGGTTTTGTTTCTCCCATTGGCAGCCGTTCCACTTCATCGATATCAGCGTAAGGAAATAACCGACGAGACCGAAGCTCGCGAAGAATCCCCGAATGTTCTGAGGGGAATTCGAGCGATCAGCAAGCGATCAGAATGCTGCGTACGTACGTACCTTGCATTTTCCATCTCCAACGGCTTAGGATGAAAGAAATGAGCCAACTATAGTACCCTCCGAATCCTCCCGTGGCTAATACATCGTCTCTCCCCTCGACCAGATCGCGACAGTGGGGCCAAAGCAAGCCGCCGTAGAAGCGGCATTGCTAATGCCTGCTGCTGAGACATGCTGTTTTGGAACGAATTAGACTTCTGTGGGCGTTGCATTGGATTACTGTAGATTCTCGACCTTCATACCTAGACCGTAAAGGCTGTATTTGAAGCCTGCAATGTGCACCCAGGGGCCATACTAATAAGGCAAGGTGGCCCACCAGTATCTGGGCCTGTCGAAGGTATTCATGGGATTCCGGGGGGGTAGTGGTAGTTTCCATGAACTTTGCTGCATTGTATTAGATACCTGAGACGGCTTACGCAGCTTTAGATTGATCTGTTGAGTATGTAGGTACTGCTGGTGTAGGTGTGCGTGGAAATGAACGACCTTCAAGATGTTGAGCAGACAGCCTTATTGGTACATGCACTTAGGTGCAGTAATTACATGAGGGCAAGTTCGACGAGAAAATCTGGTGCCGACTACCAGGGAAGAGCTCGATACGGCTTTGCTTTGCCTTGAAACTTCCATAATGGTCTGAATGTCGGCATCTGGCTTCGAAGCCGCGGTCGCAACTACTTGCATGATTCCTCGCGGCGGGAAGCCAGCTATGGTAGTCTAGCTTCCCAAAACACAATACATCATTCACATCTATTCGAATATTGGGGCCATTTGCAAATCCTTATAATGAATTGTTTCATGAGGTGCGCTATTAAACTATTCTCCTGGCGAAGGTTCCCCTATCTTGTACTTAAAAATAACATCACCTTGGCCTTTTTCCAGCCGATTTCCGTGAGAATCCCATAATGCTCGTTCCTTGTAAGTGACATTTCCTTCCCAGTCGATAAGAATTATCGTCTGTCTTTGCGTTCCGTACGCGCCATTCATGAAATTGACATGAGGATCAGCTGGCAATTGCGTGTCGGAATCGCTCTCGCCCTCGATGGCATCGAATGCCGCCTTTGCTTTACCATTCTGTACCGCGTCGGCCATATACTTCCACCCCTCAGTGTCGCTAAATGCGGGAATAAAGATGGATTGTCGAAGAACGTCCATGTGGTCCTGCATTGACATGTCCGGCCGCAGAGGTATGGTGTTGTCTTCAAGAAGCGTGAAGAATCGGTCCATTAGAGCCTCTTCGTCTAAATCAGTTTCAATAGCCTCTTGTATCGTGGCTTCTAGTAGCTGTTTGCCCCTCTTGACTTTGGGCCAGGTTGGAGGCTCAACGTAGATAGTATTACTCAGCCCGTACGTTGCCCCTCTTTCACCAGCGATTCGAGGTACGCTGGCTAGCTCATCACATCGGTTTGAGATAACAGCCAATGGCTCGATGGCGTCATCTGTCTTATTCTTGAGGTCGCCGCAAATGAGCGAAAAGCCTCCTGAAGCCTTGGTCGCGGGGTCGTCGACCATTCTCTTCACAAAGTGGTCAAGTGTCTCGTCAGCTGGGGCACTTAGCCATGCTGTCGGCAAAGCGCCACGGCTGCGCACGCCGGCAATAGCGTGATCTGGATCATCCTCGCTGGACTCCCGGTAATTGGTGAGAATGGCAAGACGACCGGTGCTCGTGATGCCCATCCAGGTGCCACGTTCACGGCGGTGCAAGTCCCGAGGTGACAGGATCCGGGTGCCCGAAGCCTTATGGGTCCACCAATGCGGCCGACTGGTGGGTCTGAGAATGTACTCGTCTCGGTTGTCAAGGGCGATGAGGGCGTATCTGGGGTGCGCCGTGGACAGAAGCGCAATGCACATTATTCCGACGGCGCTTGATGGAGCGCTGTGAGAGAGATGCCGGTTCCGGGTGTCCCCACTGCACTCTTTTTTCTTCTAATCAGGATGGTCTCCTTGCTGCCGCTTTTTCCTCTCGTCCTCCTCTTCCCTTGCTCATGAGAAAGTCAAACGGAATGAAGCACCAAGGATCACAAGAGAAAAACTAGAAAAATATCGAGAATGGCCAATTCACGTCCTTTTGGAGATGCAGTGACAGAAGCGGTAAATAACTAGCCAAGCCACGGTGGCACCGCTAAGAAACGACGTTGCGTTGGGCTTCCGAGAGCCAGTAGGTGGCCGTGACGGACCTGATGGAGCTGGGTTTGCCAGGCCAGGTCATGCATGGGCTGGCAGCAACGTGACAGGCCTGGCGATAACAGGACCGGGGAACTAGCGAGCAACACGCTTCGGCGAGTCCAGTCAAGGACCAACACGTCTCCCAATGCGATGGACGGCAGACTGGCGGACTGCTCCAGATCCTATATCCCGGTTCTTCAGCGTGCGACTTCGGCTTTGGTGGTTGGTGGTTGGTGGTGGTGAGGTGTGCGATTTTGGGCTGAGCTGAGGTGGGTGGCGGAGCTTTGAGGTTTGCGGGGGTTGGTCGGGTGCTATGATGCCCGTTGCGTCCCACTACGGGTACCTACATATGTACATATACCTCCAGACTCCTTGATAAAAGGTACCTCAAGTCCCAGCGGAGATCACTAGTCGCCTGAAGTATCTACGATGATTATTCCTCGACGCGTCGAGCCTGTTCACTAGGTACCTACATATGTACCGTACTCTTCAACCCAAACTCATCCAGTCGCGAATCCCAGGAGCGTACAGAAACAGAACTACCTATCACTGGATGAGGCATATGGTAGCATCAAGGCATTTGTACATTGTTCTTATCCACGCTATCCAATATGTGCTCGTTGATGCCGTATTCACCTTTCGCCTGCCTAGCTTAGGTATCCAAGATAACTAACACCTATCCAACGTACGAACACGTAACAGAGCTTGAACTCGACGTCGAGCAGCTGGTATACACCTTGTTACCCTGCTTTATGTCGTAAATTAGAGCCTTGTCGAGCTGTGTAACGCCATTGGCGCTCGCGTTCGTAAAGACGACGGTGCCAAAGTCGGCGAACGGGACGAGGACGTTTCCCTGGGAGAAATCCTCGACAATCCATTCGGCATTGGTCTGGCAGAGATTCCCAAGCTGGTTAGTGAAGACATGCGTTACCGATTGCCCTGTTGTCTTGTTCTCGAGGGTCACGCTGCCGCCGTTCTTGCTCGTCACGGTTGCTGTCATCGTGACGGTATCACCACCCGATATCTTGAAGTTGGGAAACTTATATGACTGTGGAGAAACCAGTCAGTCCGAGCATTACTCCATGCGCACTAGATGTGCGCAACAGCGTTTCACCACACCGCTGTCTTGTACATCTTCGGCACGTGTACGCATGGGAAAACGTCGCATACGTCCGGTGCGCAACGTGATCGTCAAGGTGACTTACATAATCAGGATACCACTCATACCAGCCCTCATATGTAACCGTCTTGCCCTTCGTGCTGAAGTCAACGCCCGTCTGCAAGATAGCAGTCTGGCATGTACTGCCATCAATGCCAACCCACTATAGTAGTAATACTGAAGTCAGCGATTACTCGGCCAGATCGGGAGCGGGTTCAAAGAGTGCAACATGCTCCCATGGTATCCCAATTCATTCTATCAGGAATATGTCTTTTCTACAAGGGGCTGGACTAGGACGATGGAAACGCATGAATGGCATACCGCAGACGCAGAGTATGTCCTTGTGCTACTACCCCCTAGTGGAATTGAAGGCTTTGGGACCACGATCGTGCCAGATACAGTCGTGTATCCGCTCCCTGGCAGATGGATTAGTCCAATTCTACCAGACTTAATTGGATATTATGCAGCATCGAACCGATCATGACAGCGCCAGCCCAATTCGTGGTATACTCGGCATGAGTGCTATTATCGACTAGCAGCGAGCTGCGTTCGCTGTCAAGAAATTGAGGGAGACTGGTGCGACGTAGACTCAATTCATCGGCTCGCCGGCGCCTGGTATAGCCGGGTGCTGCGACTGTAGCGCCTACCCACGCCAGTACACTGGCGACCAGAATGACCTTCATGGCAATACAGATAATACGGACAAACTGAACTCTATAGGTTTATGGCTTAGACGGAACAACATTCTGTTCAGAGTAACTGAAGCGCGGATCCCAAATCATTAAATCCATCGCTATAAAGCAGAATAAATCATACACTGTCTTCTACACCCCCTTGGCATCCTCTTGCCTTATCACTACGTATATTGACAGATATCAGGGTCCAGGGTCCGGACCGCGGTCTTTTTCTCTCCAAAGAGCAGCAAGAATAGCCGCTTCATTTTATCCCTTCCCAAAATAACTCTAACGAGTCTGAGGATGGTACGCTTCATTTATACTAGAGCCTCGGCGAAGGAGATTCCAAGTCTTTTACGAGTATACTACAACGTGCTATTGGTTATGTGAAGCGATGCAAAATTCTGGCCGTCATAAAGGCCTCCAATGTCAAATCGAGCTTATATTCAGTTGGTAGCCAATGGCACGGTCTGGGTCAATCGCGGCCGGAGCATACACAGACTACAGGCTAATCTCAGCACCATGCCAAGAAAACGTCAGAGAGAGTCGAAAACGGTAGGTGTCATTGATTGATATTACGGCTGATTTGTAAGTCAGGGCAAATTTGCTATACTTGGTGCCCCGGAAGCCAAACTAGATAGCATAAGTCTAGAAAGTAATTTGCATAATCATGTTACTATAGTGAGAAGAGTAAGAGAGCTATTGAATGCCCATATGTTGAGACAGCTCTGGTGATTGAGAAGTGCTTCTAGATGTATGAAAATGCCTGATAACAGAGTTTAGAATTGACTATAGGTATTCACAATGAAATAATCTCTCTTATGGATGCCGTCCATTCGGCTCTTCCTAGCCTTGGGCTAACCTTGACTCTACATACAATTTGACAAGTCTTTAACCTCAAAGGTCCGTCAACATCTCACAGGTAAGCGAGTGTTGACATATATTCAGCACATACGACAAAGCGGATTTCTGAACGTTGACATAATTAACTATCTACAACAAGGAATCTGCGTGGACTCTTGAAATAAAAAATGTATACCCTGATTTTATTCGTACTTATTCTTTCATAATGTCCTGCATGCACTTCGGATGTGGGTCGACGAGGCTCTACTACCCCTAGATTCGCTGTGTGCTGCAATCCATATACAGCCCTGCCAACGATGCCGTGGCTTGGGAGTGATTGTTGAACGTGTGAGAAGTGAGCGTGGTAAACCTGTGGCTTTGGCAACCCTGGCTTGACACTAGAACGCGGTGTGCTAGAGAGTGTAAGGGTTTAGGGATGGTGTGCGAGTCACTTCGAAGTGGGAAGGTCTTCTAGGAGAATCGCATCACATCTCAAGCAACAAAGACTTCAACTAGGTAGGGAGGACATTGTGATGGTCTTGTGCCTACACCACGATGTGGTAACCTAAAGTTGAAAATTCACGACGTTCGATTGTATAAGGGTTCGGGTTTAGTAAAGCTGCCTGGGTATCTATAGATGTACTCAGATGCTGGGAAAGGATATGTTTTAGGCACCTAAGAGCATAGCGATATGGTTGAGGTAGACATGATCTGGGATCATATATCAGTCAGACAAGGAGGGCACAGATAGATGATTTAGATGGTGAGATGGTGCATATTTCTAACACATTCTATCTTTTTCTTTCTTCGTTATGGTGACCAGTCACAAATTCCGGTATGTACAGCCCATATATATATACATCTAGCTCCTCGCTTTCTAAGTATATGCGGTGGATTTTCGTTTGTACTAAAGTAACTCGTTCTTGCTGTTTTTGTATTTGTTTGCTATCACCATACCACCTGCCTCGACAGCATTGCAGTAGCTACCCGATACCTTCCCTTTCATACCTTATATGTACCTGCCTACGTACTGAGGTCAGTTCGTCTCCATCTTGATATTTTCAACCCCATCTCTTCATCTCGATTGACAACCGAATAATTTGACGACAATGGCTACTGGCATGAAGAGAAAGAGGGAGGATCCGCCTAGTGTGACACCCAGATTAGTAATCGGCATTGACTTAGGGACTACGTAATCACGAAATAACCCAAATTCTCAGAAATTCTGCTGACCATTCTTACTCTAGATTCTCTGGTGTGTCCTGGCTGGTTTGCCAGCCTGGTTCCGGAATCTCCAGTATCCAACCCGAAATCGTTTCTTTATGGCCCACCTCCCCCGACAATCGCCGGAAGAATTCAGATTGCCCGAAGGTGCCAACCAAGATTCATTATGGCAAGCACGGTGAAATTTCGTGGGGCTTCAAAATTCCTGCCGACGCTGAAGCTATCGAATGCCTTGGCCTAGTGTTATTCGACGATGAATGTCTGCCAAGCTTCTTCCAGCAGTCGATACACATTCAGAAGGCCAAGAAACTATTATATAAGCTCGAGAAAACCGGTATCCAGGTTATAGGCGATTATTTAAAGATGTTGTGGGATCACAGCTTGGAACAGATACGCAATGAAGTGGGAAGCACCCATGTAGATAGAATGACATTCGAAGTTGTTCTAGTCGTTCCACCAGGCCGGCCTGGTGATATCAATCGCATACGTGAAGCGGCGGAACATGCAGGGATACTCAATCATCGCAGTAAGAGCTCCGTCGGGGGTAGTTTTGCTTCCCTCTAACATGATACGCGTACAATTCTTTTCTTGGTTTAGACAGCAATTGACTTCCTGCGTCTTAGCTACCGGCGAGACCACGCTTACTCTCATTCCCCAAAGTAGGGCTGCAGCCCTTGCGTACATGCCTAATTCCGAACACCGGGGTGATTTGCAAGTTGGTGATTCATTTGTTGTCCTCAATGCTGGCGGCATAATTGCGTAAGTATATACTGTGTTTAAGCGTCTCGCCATACACTGATTTCTATCATGCCCACTAGAGGCGTTGCCAGCTACAAGGTCACCAAGCTAGAACCCTTCTCGATAAGTCATCTTTTTCCTTTTGACGGCAAGTCTTCTATTCGCAAAAACTAAAATTAGTCGCTAACAAATATCATGAAAGGTGCTCCGTGCGGCGCCACTTCTCTTGACCAGGAGTTTGAAGCACTCTTGAAGCATGCAACTGGGGAAGAATCTTGGAATAAAATGAATGCATCTGATATTCGTAAATTGATGAACAACGAAGTACGCCAAAACAGCATGGACATGACGATGCCTCCCATCAGCCCCCAGGAGATGTCATGTATTGACCCCTTTTCTTTGAGCTGTCGACTGATCAGAGTTTATAGTGGGAACACGAAATTAAAGGAACATTCAGCAAGTCGGATGAAACCTATGTAGTTGAATTGCCAAGTCGTGCAAACTCCGAAGCCATTCACCTTCAGTCGTAAGCCTATCTTTTTACATACAAGATTTTCGACGACAGAAACTCACAAATTGTTATACAAGGATTGACCTTCAGCCGACTTTTGATCACATTGTTTCTCAGATAGCTAAATTGCTCCATAAACAAATCCTGAGTATTAAGCGACAAACCTCACAACCGCCTAAAGTACGTTAAGATATCTCTCTTCATTCAGCAATCTCTATGTGTTTGGACTAAATAGAGTATACTAGCTCGTGATACTTGTAGGCGGTTTTGGGAGATCTGCATACCTCCTACAATACCTAAGGGGAATCCTTCACAGCCAAACTTCTATCTTGCAAGCCCGTGGAGATAAACCGTAAGTTCCCATCACTACTGTTGTACTAGGAATGACCGTATATTGACTCTTACGTCAAGCTGGACCGCAGCCTGCCGTGGTGCCACTTTGTCTCGCGTGACTCAATTAAATTGGGCCCGTCAAGATATAGATATTTTGCAGTCCGAGACTGCACGCTGTAGCTATGGCTGGACATCCGATGAAGTTTTCGACGCGAAGGTTCACGATATGAAAGATCGAGTTTGGAATGAAGCAAATAGAGAATGGCATGCACAAAAACAAATTAAGTGGTTCATCAGACAAGTATATTTGAAAATTCGCGGGTTTGTGCTTAGCGGTGATTAACTGACTGGCTTACAGGGAGAAGACATTTCTCAGAAGAAAACTCTCATATTCAACCGATGGCATTCTTGGAATATGCAGACGCAGGGATGGGGGACATCTATCATCCAAGTATTAGCCTGCGATGACCCAAATCCTCCTTCAAGGAAGCAAGGCAATATCCGATGTCTTGGCCTGATCCACGCTCGAACACCCAAGCCAGTGGAAAAGCTTCCGAGGGTGGATGATGGCCCTGCGTCATATCGCCATTGGGATTTCAAGGTAAAGGTGGTAATTTCTCGTGCCTGGTTGGACTTCTTCTTGGTTTCGGATGAAAAACAGGAAGAAAAGCTGCTGATGACGCTCCCCATGGGTTTGAAGTAAACTTTCTAAGGACTAGCTAGAATCTGAGGGGCGCGATTTGTAAGTGTAAAACCTGCATCTGGCGGTTTATTCGCGACTTGGACAAACTACCACTAGCAGGTTCGGGAACATGATTAATGTGTCCAGGCTCGTTCAGTTTGACGAACATTACGTCTTTGTCTGTCGCGTTGAGAATGCCCCCACATAATGTAGTCCATTCGAATGCCAAAAGATAGAAACCAAGTGAGCCAAACCTTGATGTTTAATGTATTAATACTTAACGCGTACTTGACATGATTTAGATCAAGCTTAAACTACTCTCCTGTATGTAAAACTAATATTGATGTTGGCTGCCATTTCTCCCCGTAAGACAGGTATTTTGGAAAGTAAAAAGGGTGGTAAGCAGTGATCTGCCGTGTAGCCTCGCGAAAGCCCGGAACGAGATGCAAAGCAGGTCACCTCGAAGAGAATTTTCCGAGCTTCGCTAGTGGAAGAACATGGTGCAATCTCCCGACAGCTGCGTCATGCAGATCAGCAGGAGATGTTACCAGTCTCGAACAACATGGAGACTCACATCGCATCGCATCACATCGCATGTTACGGCCAACACATCGTGCGGTCTAGATGGGGGTCCTTCGGATCTGGTTCTTCTAGCAATGCATGAATCGCTTCATGAACCCAATTCGGTATGTCTTGACATCAGTTGAACCACGGAACCGCCTGTTCTCAACTGTGGCACAACTTATACCGATACCAGATGGGAAGTCTTATAAACTTCATATGAAGCATTGTTGCCAACTTCTTAGACGTGCAACACTTCGCGAGTTATCCAGTCCCATGGACTGACGATGGTATGAAGTATTTTGAAGACGGTACCAGGTTTTTCAACTACCAGGCGCTGCTACTCCGTCACTGTCTGCGCCACTTATGCGGCCGGCACGTCAACCATGAGGAGGTGTAGTGCATCTAGGTCTTAGTCATGGCGTGGGCTCCGGCGCTTAACTGTCTTACCATTCACGTTGCTGTTCCAGAGGCATACGTTGAGATGAGGGGTTTATGAGTAAACAGTAATAATGCGATCACCTAGTGATTCATGGCTCATGGATAGCCGGTTTACTTCCTTTCCTTGATAGTGAGGATGCACCGCGGCTTACTACACCATGATATCCTTGCTTTTCGAATTGCGCCTGAATAGAGATCCGTGACGGAATATGGCGTTTGAACTGTAGAATCCCAGCAGCTATGACGGTGGGAGGGTAGCTGAAGTGTGCTAGATTAGGTAATTACACAAGACTCCGGTTGAACCGACTCTACCGCCTACATCAAATGCCAATCATTCAGCCACCATTCCCGTGGCCCAAGTCTCTCTATAGACACCCTAGAGTAGATCATCTGCATTGGCCCTTTGCCAGATTTGAGGGACGGCTCCTGCTAGACTTGATACACTCCGTGCAGGGCACTACTTGTGAAAGCAGTAGGCCAGCCAGTGTCATGTCCCCCGTCTTCAACGTTCACGAACTGTTCTCCCAAGTAGCTCAACCCAATGTTCTACCTGTACTCTCCAAACGAAACGCCCGATCTAGAGAAACAAATGCTAGAACTATCTATCTTATCTTGGTTGTCTACACATACACACTGGTAACTGAGACGAGGTATGACGAGTACGATGTCGGTCTCATATGGTATCTACGCCTTGCAGATACGCCTAGGGAAGGACTGAGACCCTAACGATCTTGCAGCTCAGTACAGTATAAACGAAGGACAGTAACGATCACTAACAGTAATGCAGATCGTCGGAACATTAGGGTCCAGGCCAAGTATATCATGGCCACTAATCGGATCAGATCCTCAGTGTACACAAGCTTGGAAAGGCATGTATGTCAGAATATAGGCTACCTCGCCTTCACAAAGAGTTTACAGTTCTTAGATCTATGTTGCTTTTTCTGTTCGAGGGCACCTGACGCCTATCGCGGGGTAAAAGCAGCTGTCGTCATTCTCCCGGGCGCCTCAATTCACCTAGTCTAGTCCCAGATCTGAGGGCTTGGATGATAGCTCAGGCGGTACAAGTTCACAACAACCGATTCCGAGTGCCTCGGTATGTGCGAGGCGTCAGCGAAAGCCTCACGTTGCCTTTTCCTGACTAGCAACCGAGACATCGTAGATACTTCCTCGTCGGGTCCTCAAGATTTTGTTTCCAAGAATCGCTTGGTCTCTAAATTATTCACTGACATGTGTTCTTCGCCATTATCATCCTAATCGATTATTATTTAACATTCATCTCATTCAATAAAGCCTTCTTAATTAGAGAAAACAGGGCCGGAACAACTACACCAGATTTAACCCCGAATTGAAACCCCTGCAGACCAGAGTTCCGCTCGGCGACTGAGTCGAGAGGCTAATGCACGAACCCGCAGAACATGATCCTTGAACGCACTGTATATCGAATCTTTCATACACCCCAGGCGTTTGTGATGCCGACACTGGCGCATAGCTAAGCGATTATCAGCCCTTTTCTCCCAACTGGTGAGTTGAGCAGAATTTGACCGGCTGAAAAACTGATAGTGGAAGATCGCGTTAACTGATTCACATGGCATTCTCGAGCAGCTGTCATAAACTCCATGTCTCAAACACGGTAATGGAACCATCTCAGAGATATAGGCGGCCTGACCGTAGCTGAATAAGTGAACACGACGAAATGGTGAACATGATAGATCATGATAACCTGCTCTAATTGGATGCAGAGGGCGCCGTGTCTGCCTATTTGGGTAATGCGCCAAGCCTCCCTCTCCTGACTCACCCACTTCGATATAAGATCAGCGTATAGCGAAGCTTAACTTCGGTTGATATGCAAGAGGTTTTAGAAGATGCTTATGTGGTATTCTGTCTGTACGGCATAGTGCTTGCAGCAAAGAGAAGACTTGGGTTTCCTGGAGAGAGAGCGGTGCTTTTGACATGATATGATACTATATGAAGATATGCCACTAGAGGACTGTCAGATGAACTATCAGATAGATTGGTATACATAGGCAATAGGCGTAAGACTGGGCATGGAATCAAGCAACGATTGGTTTATACTATCTGACCATACAGTCACGACGCACTGTAGCTTATTGCCACCACTCTGCGGCAGGTGTTGCATACCAATTGTTGGGCTTGAACAATGCCTCGGTCCATGCCCTCGTCCATGCAAAGCTGATCTCGTGGTATTCTTCCTTGCGAGGCCCGACGCCTTGGATAAGCCTGCCAGCACCACTCACGACATGAGACTAGGGGCCAGACTACGATGCCTCCCTGCACGGCAGACTAATGTCGGCAGCACCAAGTCTACCACCCAGCTGAGTGAGTGTATATACTGTATTGTGACGGAGGACAAGATATGAGAACAGACCACGAACTATTAGGGATCGACACAGACCACATACGGCTACCGCCACCCAATCACGGCATAAGAAGCCGCAGCGCTCGATTAGAAATCCACAACAACCAGACTCCGTTCATGGTGATACTGGTTGGCCAGAGCCCGGACACGGGGATCCGCATGTTAAATTTGTGTAGCTTCTGGAGGCGTTGACGCTATGGTCGAAGCAACACAGTACCGTTGGCATGCATGGGCTGACGCAAAGTGTGTCTGAGACCCTTATACATGTAAACCAGCAAAGTCGGACAAAGCTAAGTAGGTAACGTAGTTCGTGGCGAGATGGACCGATCCAGGTACGTACTGGCCGGCAGTGCACGTAAAAGAGCGGCTCACGCCAGTCTGGTTTCGAGCATTATTTAATTCCCACGCTCCTTTCATCAACCGTCCTTTATCCAGGCTTATAATACTATTCATCATCACCAAGCAGGAGACTGCCCGAGTCCCCCCAACATCCGAGCAAGCTGACCACACGGAGCATATCTTCATCGATATTCAATAACAGCCTCTACGCTTCTCTCCGTGTGAGTCGGCAAGACGATACGAATCCCACCCGTCTTAGTCACATCATGCACACCCCTCAGCCGCCGTGTGAGGCACGAGAGGAAGGACACATTTGTCCTCCTACAGAATATACACCGCTCCTCGCCGAGTCATCGAAACCTACCTCGGAATTGCATAAGGAAGATCAGAATGCTCACTACGACTGGGTAGCAGAGCTCCGGTTGCTGGCACAATACTCGCTTCCCCTGATAGCTACATACTTGTTGCAGTACACATGGTCCATCATAACCACGTTCGTCGCTGGTCATCTCGGCCCCGATGATCTGGCCGCGGCGAGTATGGGAATGACAACAATGGCCATTGCCGGATTTGCAATTTTCGAGGGCATGGCTACGGCCTTGGACACACTCTGCTCTCAGGCTTACGGCTCGAACAACTTGACAGGGGTTGGTGTGCATGTTCAACGTATGTTGGTTCTGATGGCCGTGGTGTCTATTCCCTTGGCTACCATCTGGGCCGCATCGCCTAGTATCCTGTCGCTCTTCGTGGACCAAGAGCATGTGATCGCTAAGACGGGTGCTTTTCTACGGGTTAGCATCCTGGGGATGCCTGGGTATGCGTCGTTCGAGGCATTGAAGCGTTTCCTACAAGCCCAGGGGAATTTCTCGATTGCCATGGTCATCCTCCTCATCTGCACTCCAGTCAATGCCTTCACCAGCTGGTTCTTCGCCTTCCAGCTTGGCATGGGACTCAATGGTGCTGCTCTGGGCATCGCATTGACCAACACCCTCCGTCCCCTCCTGCTTATTCTCTACTGCTTGACGCCGTTTGGGCGGTGGTCCCATAAGTGCTGGGGCGGCTTCTCACGAACCGTCTGGACTAACTGGAAGCCAATTGTCAAGCTATCCTTCGCCGGCTCTGCCGTCAATCTGGCCGAATGGGGATCTTTCCAGATCGTTGGATTCAGCACTTCGCGTCTGGGCACCAACCACCTGGCAGCACAGTCGGTTCTGGTCACTGTCTCCATGGTGACATGGCATATTCCCTTTTCCATGAGCGTGGGCATCAGCACTCGTGTCGGCCACTTGATTGGGGCTGGCCTTGTGAGCACTGCTCGACGTGCTGCCACCCTGTACTGTATTGTATTTACCGTGGTCGGCTGCATCAACTGCTTCGCGCTATATTTCCTACAACACTCTATCCTAAGCTTCTTCCTGGAAGAGAACAACACTCGCGTCGTCTATGAACTTGCCGCTTCCACCATGGTTGTGGTCAGTTTGTACCAGATTATCGATGCCTTTATATGCTGGACTAATGGAATCCTTCGTGGTCTTGGGCGACAGTCCGTAGCCGCATGTGTTGTCATCGCCGTCAACTACTGCGCTGCTGTGCCGCTTGCATTGTGGCTGGAGCTGGGACCCCCTGGGTTTGCTCTTAATGGAGCTTGGCTGGGTATCGCGAGCGGCATGGTCATTATCGCCATTATCGAATGTTTCTACATCAAGTTGCTCGACTGGGACAGGTGCGTGGGACGTGTGCGAAAGACGTTGTGAGGAGGAGGGACAAGATTGATGGATATGTCATACTATTTGATTTCTTCTGATTATTATCAGCGCAGGCATTGAAGAAAACGCATTCGTTATTGTGGAAAATGTTTAATCTAATGGCGTTAAGAGAAAATGGTATCTGCATGGATGATGATGGATGGGAGGGGATGCTAGGCTTTGTACATAGTCATATGAACTAAAAATTGTCTACAATTTGAGATTATCCTTAGACCTGCTGGCTAACTCACACTCGACCTCATCGGTGCTTCTGGAAAAAGGATGTTGACGTAGAAATATCTGCCATCTATCAGCAATCCAAGACCACCAAACCCCACGATCGATCCCTAAATCGTCAATGACACAGAGTACCGATACATACATTCAACGAAGCCTCTTCGATCGTCTCCCATCCACTCTAGTGAACATAAGCAAGTTTGTTTTGTATTGCCCCAAAGAGACCGGATATTCGCCTACATGTAATACCACAACCGCCGGAAGCCTGACCGCCAAATCTAGGGTTGCAGCTGAATCGCCGCAATCAAATCAGCTGTGTCATGGCATGTGTCTATGCACTTGCACTCACTAGAAAATTTCGCAAACTGATTCGATCTGAGCCATTGGCATTTCGCCGTGAAATAAAAAAGTGAGCAATCAATCAATATAAATATCAGAAGTAAGGAAGAGAGATTCACTATTGAGAAAAATGAAAAAAAAGTATCCTCCCAGCTGAATTGCAACACTCAAATGTGGCGTTGGCCACCCTGGCTGCGATACAGATAAAATCTTGAACCCTGCTCCCAGATCAGCCGATCTAAGAAAGAAAGGGTTTAGGCCTAACGGATAGGAGCCGAATACGACGCTCTCCCATTGGACGAGTGGTGTTCACGATGCACAACGCAACCCCACACAAGTTCTCGCCAATCTAGAGGGATTACGTTAGGATTTGCCCGCATCCAAGGGTCCCATGCGAGCGGTAAGCTACCGCTGGTTTATAGCAGAGGACCCTGGTCGATAAAAGCATGGATATGGCGGTTGGGAATTTGGGAATAGGTATCACATCACAGCAGCCGCACTAGTATAGCGTGAATAAACGTTGTCACAACTCACAAAAGGTTCTATTTTATCCCATGTAGCTAAATGATCTCTAAGTAGCTTTCCCGCCTTTGGCGACGAGAAAGAGAGAGGAAGCATCTGGCTAATATTGATAATCACGGCTTTTCCATGAGAAGATCAACAGACCATTTTTCATTCTATACCGCGTTTACCCCTTTTGAATCCTTCAGTGACCCGTCAGATCTCTCCCGTGCCGTGTGGTTCGAGATATCCCATGATTCCCCCGTGTCACATAGCACGGAGTGCGACATCGGCTCCTCCCTCGGCTCACGAAGAGGGTAAGCCTGTCATTCGATGTAAATTTTTTTTTCAAACCTGCCGTTGCATTTTGCTTTTTCTCTGTGCTCTCCGACTGACCCCACCCCCCTTCGAAGACCGTCATACCTATATATCTACCTAGACCTAGTACCATGTACCACGCTACACCAATGCCGTTCGATAGATATGTGGCTTTTCGGCCCTCAGCTCGCCGCGTGTGACGCCAAATGGTGCACATATTTCCAAGACAATGTCCTCGCCTGACAGCAATGTTCTAGCTTGTGCGGCGAGTCACACGAATGGGAAATCCATTCTTGGGCTTCAGCGTGAAACTGGGGAGGTATTCTAGCTCAAAACCTGGTTCGAGACTTATCTCGAAGTGACGGAATAGGGTGGCTAGCGTCAGTGTCATTTCAAGCATGGCGAGACCTTGTCCTAGACAGTGCGATACACGGTTAGATAAGTGTCTTTCTGTTCCCGAGAGGGGAGCGATAACCGGCGACGGAACTTACCAGTGCAGCTTCTTGGGCCGTATGAGAAGGGGAAGTAAGTTCCCCGCGGTTTCGTCTGTCCGGATCGCCACCGTTCGGGATCGAACTTGTCAGGGTCTTCCCATAGCCTAGGGTCACGATGTACTACAGTCACATCCCGAAGCGTTAGCTGATGTATGCGGGATATGCCAATACGGAAATGTGCATGCCCGAATACGGAGTGCGTAGGTAGGTGCTTACCTGCGGGATTCCATAGCGCAAGGGTTGTGTTCGCCGGCAATGTCACGCCCGCCACGGTCGTATCCTTGGCGCAAGTACGGAAAGTCCCAAAGCCGGGAGAGCTGAATCGGAGTGTTTCCTTCAGCACCATATTCAAGTACGGCAGCTTGACGTGCTCTAGGGTTGCGACTTCGGCCTCGAAGGGAATTGAGGCGTCAATTTCTTCACGCAGATGCTTGAAAATGGTCGGGTTGCGAAGCTGTGGCGTAAATCACATCAGATCAGACGTTTGTAAGTTCCATTATGTCTCAGTTTTGGGAACTTACCACTTGCCAAACCAAGAAAGACATGGTATGTGCGGTAGGATCTCCTCCTGCTACCAAGAATGCAACTGCACGATGAGACAATGTCAACTCAGTGTTACTCTATTAAGCCAATCACGCTTACTTCAATATCAACGTACCATAGTTATCACAGAGTTCTTGTGAATTGAACGTGTAGTTGCCATCTGCTTCTCGTTGTCTAAAGAATTCATGAGCCATGTGTCCTCAATTTTTAAGATGTGAGTACTTACAAAGCCAAGATCTCAAAAATCTTCTTTTCGGGCTTCTTGTCGCTCTCAGCAGCCTCTTTTGAACGGGCGTCTTTCACGGCGTCCTTCGCCATGTCTCGTAGCTCGGTGATCGCTCTGTTCATGATCCTGGTAGCCTTGAAGATGGGAATCTTTCCGCGGAGAGGAAACAAACCACACTTCATCAATTCTGGGAGAATCATCTCTAGTAGTTGTGCGATACGGCAGTCCTGGCCTTGGTTGATCGCATTGAAGCTTGTTCCAAATGCAATGTCACCAATGAAATCCAGTGAGAGGAGAATGTTGAGTCCTGAGAGGTCAATGACGCTCTTGGTTTTTGCAGCGCGGTCAAGTTGCCGGACATAGTTCTTTAATATTTCTCAGTTAGCAAATGAACAGAGTCTGATGACCACGAGCTTGCACTTACTTTTATATGATTTGCGAGGCAGGGGTATTGCTGTTGGATAACACTTGGCTGGAAGGCTGGAGCAAGGCGCTTGCTTTGCATCTTCCATCTCTCTTGATTCGTCTGCACAAACAACGCGTCGCCATCTAGGGGTTTGAAGCCATCGTACTGAGGAGCAGACTTGGGCCAGTTGGAGGTTGCAATTTCAGCAACCACTGCTGGGTCTCCAATATAGATCACGCGGGAGAATAGACCATTCCACTTTATAAAGGTCACCATAAGTTCGGGTGAAAAGGCACCGAAGGGGCAGTACTCACAGTCTGAAAGATCTGACCATACTCTCGGTTCCAGTCAATCCACTAAAAAAGAATTAGGCTCTAAAACTAAAATGCCGTGATATACAGCGGAGACTACCTTTTCATGTACGTCATTTCCCATAGTCTGGTCAAGATTGCCCAGAAAGACATTCTTGACTGGGGGCCCAGGGAACTGGAGACGAGCTCGCGTATAAGACACGATGAACCGAATCAGCGCGGTGCTAGCCACAAGAGCCGCAGCAACGAGTGCTGGGACCAGCCCATGGTCCGAGTGTAGGGCGAGTAATGAAGAAAACACAGCCATTAAACACGAGGAGGTTCAACCAATGATGGCGCGAAGCTGGTATAATCTAGGGGAGGATAATGGCAGAAGTCTTCCTATGTCCATAATATTAACTTGTGGGTTTTATATGATATCGAGAATTTCGCCCCATGGCCATATCCTCATGGTACACTCTCTCTGATACTATGATGAAAGTACATAGTAGCAAAATACCAGCAGGGATCCGATCACATCGTGCTATGCACATCACGTAACTGGGCTGGCTGATCGGTATCCGTTGTATGCATGTGAACCTGGATCGAGTGCGTGAAGCGCGATGCATTCACCAATGATCTGATGTTTTGCTGTATACCTTGCTAGCTAGCCCTTGCCCTGGCCTCTCTGGTCTGGTACGGTGTCGGCTATCTGATTTAATCTTAGCAAAAACCGAGAGAATGGGCAATCGAAATTAATGATCATCATAACGTTCATCCAACGCTATTCATACCACATCTATCCAGTACATCCTGTCTCTGCCGTCAAATAAATTAGTATATTAGATATATCGTATTCTAGTAAATGTCCTTTTGCCGTTCATCTTCATCTATCCGAGTTTCACTGTGATCAACTTAACTTTTCCGTATATTCAAGGATCGGCTGTGAAACCTTAGTAACCCGGTGTATGTGCGATGTAGTCGGTGAGCAGTGAGCCGCTGTGGTTCTACAAGGATGCCGCAGATCACCAAGGACCATGCATCTCGGTTGTTTGGTTTTACTACCAATCAAACTACCGCACGAGGCGTAATTTTCAAAAATGCTTGGACAACTCTTGTCTTGGTAGCCTCATTAGCCACAGAGTAGCTAATGCAGTCCATCGATACGCCATAGCTTGGCTTCCACCTTGTAGCATAGCGTGGATAGCAAACGGGAGGCTCAGGATACTATTATTCTGTGGCTGAGCTAAGATGCTGCTCTCCTAACATATAAAACACGATATTTGCCTAGTAGATCTGGTAGATCTTACGAAAATATCCCTTAAATCCTTAGCTGCATTGCTCAAAATCGTGCGGCACGGGCCGGATCCAATCGTGGGCATTTAAAGCAGGAAATATCCCCGTCACGTCGCTCGGCCAGAACGTGTCATTTTCGAAGCTGTCCATGATCTGCAAGGAGACGCAGAAATTCACACAAGATGTGAGCTGAGCTGCGGTATTTGCGGATAGTATTAACTGCCACCGCATATACTATTGCTTCTGTCCTCTTATTTCATGCAGGCGAGATAAAGGATTGACGAGGGTATTGGCAGTGAACCGTCGGATCAAAAAGCCACACTGTTCCGGCATGTCAATTCGGTCAAGTACGCGGATGCGCTGTTCCCGGGTGAGGTGCTTTCACTCCGCTCTCACCAGAGACTCTCTACCAAACATTGGGCCCATGTGCGCGGAGGCAATAGGTAGTTATAATGGCGTCATACTCATGGTTGGTAAGAGGCATGCTGTAGAACGAGCATGAAGCTGAATAGCCAAAATGGTATGAGTGTCGAGCATCTTTGTAGACACGAAAATAAATAAATAGCTTGCCTACAACTCTTTTCTCACTTACCTTTTCACCATTGACTACATGGCTCCTTCTATGTTTTCGTTATTTCAGCATAGTCGACTGAATATTCAGAAGTCGAGCTGGTTTTTTCAAGTTTTTGGCCTCCAATTCTGGTCAAAAGCGGCTATGGCGCCTGAAGAGGTTCCTCCTACACCTAAGAAGGTCTTCTTCTTGTAAGCGTCTGTGTCTCATTCTATCTCTTATGCCAACTCCATTATTAACAAGATCTGCAGTGATATTGACAACTGTCTCTATCCGGCAAGTGAGTTAATCCAGCTCAGAGAGGACGTTAGTATCTGTACTAATAGTGGTGTAGAAGCCGGAGTTCATGAGCGCATGGCTGATATGATTCATGTCTATTTTGAGAAACACCTCAATCTCTCACCTCAGGAGGCCATCGATCTTCACGCAAAATACTACGCAACATATGGCCTGGCTATCGGGGGCCTGATGCGTCATCATAACATTGATCCCCTTCACTTCAACTCAGAAGTTGACGATGCGTTGCCCCTCGAAGACATGATTCAATCACGAATTGACCTGGTCCGTCTGCTTCAAGACGTTGACCGAAGTAAAGTTAAGCTTTGGCTGTTCACAAATGCATATGTCAACCATGGTCAACGTGTTGTCAAGATATTGGGTGTGGACAAGATGTTTGATGGTATCACTTACTGTGACTACACCAAACTTCCATTTGTGAGCAAGCCGCAAGAAGAAATGTTCGCCAAAGCGATGATGGAAGCAGGCGTGCACAACATGGAAGATTGTTATTTCGTTGGTAAGTGATCTTGATGCGACTACAACGGCTGGTCATCTAAAATAACACCACCATCCAGATGACAATTACAACAACTGCAACATGGCGGAGAAGCTGGGATGGAATAGTGCACATCTTGTCGAAGAGGGGGCTCACGTTCCCGCACAGCAAGCATCCCAGCATCAGATTAGTCATTTGGATGATTTGAGGCAAACGTTCCCACAATTATTCAAGCAAGGCGCATGACAGGAACGGGAAGCATTGGAGTAGAATCATTCAAGCTCACTCACACTCAGCTCGAGAAATGAAAAATAAACATATCATCAATCATGGCGCTGTCTTTGGCAATTTCAAAATACGGAAAGAGAGAAGTGTTGACTGCCTCATTTTGATTTATCATTACATAACTTGAACAACACCATGTGCAGCTTTCCGTAAATTGCATCTTCAACATTCCGGTGGTAACAGCGGCTAAAGGAAAGAATAGCATAGAAACACTGCGGAACTCTGATTGTTTGTCTTCCCATATTCACTCAATGGCCTGATTTGCCTTACACAATGGCGTACGTGGGCAACAAACATCTTAGTTTCGACCAACTGGCTGTAAACATATCAGACAGCCACCTTCATGTTGTCTTAAGATGAAGGTACAGTAGCAAAGTAGTTGTGTGAGATCCAAGTCAACGAAGCCATCTTAGAACTGATATTTGCTGAAATGAAAAAAGTCGTACTACTACGCGAATGTCGAGGACCAGTGACCTGATGATTACTTAGAGTATTATTGTAGATGAGTGCCCGGTGAGATCCAACTCACACTAGGAGTGAACTGACCCCAATGAGCTGGCGAAACTCTTCCCGGCTCCAGCAGGCGTGTCGGAAATGCACTTGAACGCTCAGTCCAGGCTGCTAAGTGGCCTCACAAAACGCGATCAAAGCACAGCCTCGGGAAGCTGCATGCGTAGTGCGCAGCATCGGGGTCCATCAGCACATATGTAAAACAACCAAGTCAGAACTTCGACAGATGGCAAGAATCAAGAGGGCACAAGAAAGTTGAGTTCAACGGGATGTAACATAGGTGAGAAAATGCTTCAAGCTTTTCCCGGGCGTGGGAAATATCTGAGTTGGCTGTGTAAAACTAAGAATAGAAACAACAGTTACCGAGGAGGCGGCACGAGAAATGCGAGTAGCTAGGCATATGATGAAACATATATGGCCTTGCAGGTGGAGATATACGGTTGACTGCACCGATTTCATTCCACGGGTTGACTCTCAAGGTTACGCCGAGTATAATCTGCTGTGTTTGCCCAATGGACTCTTTCCCGATAGGGAGTACCACGAAGATGAATGATTTCGCCTACTAAGCGAGTGAGTGCGGGTCAGTACTGATGAATTGTATACAGACTTGTCCAAGTCAGGATCCGCGGAAGAACAAAATCGGTATGTGTTGTCGTAACAGCAAACTGTGAGTCCATGATGTTGGTGGTAGAAACACGAGGAGTGTGGTCTGATATATGTGAGAAAGTGAACTGTAACTACGACATAGTCAAGATAATTTGGATGATATTAATTATTCTATCCATACAAAACAGTATGTGAATATAAGCATCTGACTTACATAATTCTTATTGTATGTATGAGTCTGTATGTAGGCCAAGATTATGCCGTACAACGTCCACTCGACCAGGAGGAAATTATGCTACTTGTATAAGATATCCATCTTGCCAGCTAATCAAGTTCCTACAATGTCATAACGCCATCATTGGTTATTGCCTGTGGCGCATCTCACGATAATTCAAATTCGACGCAAATTTTGCGATGCAAAAGGTTGTGTGCCGCACAGGCGGTTACGACCATAACATTCTCGTGTATGTAGGGCTAAATAACAACACAGTCTTCACAGATTTGTTGAGCCTATCAAAAATCATCGATTTTTGTGGTTGTTGCCTTGTTTTCCGTAGACAAGTAATTACGGGCTCAACAAACCACAGGAGTAAGTAAGTAATCGAATTAAGCAGCCAAGATATACTGCAGAAACAAGACCAAGGCTGGAAACTTGATCATCATTCACGCAGAATTCCATCATAAGCAGGTAATGCGCAACATTATTTAAAGACTAATTAAAAGGGCTCCCGATGCTTACGACTCTCACGCAAAGAGGTCAACATAGTCCCAACCACGGACTCGTTCAAGCATATAGGAGGGTCTGGATGGTCACCCGACTCCATCGACACACTCTCAGGAGTCCACGACTGTCATCGCCAGGGGTACGTACATACGCTGTGTATGCACGACTGCTGCGGCTGTGGAGCCGAAGCACGACTGGAACAGTTTAAAGAAGCGGGTTGGTGTGCAGTGTATGTCATTGCCTAGGCAGAAAGAAGCTGGCGCAGACTGGCGCAAGAGGACAACCAGACGACAGCCGCCTCAAAGACGCCGTTATTGGACCAGATCCACGACTAGAACGGCCAATGACTGGCGAATAGTTGCACGCGTCGACGTGATTGAATATATATGCTTCAGGTAAGGCCCGTCCGAGGCCAACATTTCCCCAAGTATCTTATTAGGATCAACCCTGGTCGTCGCCAATTGGTGCAGCAGACTACTGTAAGCTCAGTCACGGCCGTCCCGACAATGTCTTACTCGGACCCTGTTCTGGAGAGGTGTCGAGATAGACTGATGTGAGAAACATGTCGCTGCTTTTTCACATGTTTCTTGGCAAGGGCCAGCGCAGTCTGACACCTGCGGTAAAAATATCATATGTTTCTACATAGGCTTTTACTCTCATTGCCCCCTTTGACGACTGTATACTGTATGGCGCGGGAGTCTTGAACAGTGACTCTCTCAACTTCTCTAGGATGCAAGGATTCTACTTGCCCGTTGCTTCATGCCACCGTGGGGTCCGAGGATGTTGAATTGGCTCTGTAAATGGCTAGACTCACTGACTGTTATGCCTTTCTGCATCTCTCGCAGCACGGGGCCCCTCAGTAGACCAGTTTCACGATTCAGTGGTTAATGCCAAAGATGCTTGTGCATTCTGTACGCAGGTAGGGAGGTCAATGGTGGTAGTCTGGAAGGTCACGTTCCCAGTCTCTGTGTCCCCAGGTAGTGCAGACAGTACATACTAGGCAGACGGTATTCGCCGCATAGCCACGCCTCTTGGCAGCAAGCGACACACCTTCGTGTGAATATGGCTGGATGGCAGAAACTCTCTCGATCCAGTTTGTGCGAGGTCAGACGTCTTGTCCGGCCGTGGTGTGGTAGCAACGGTAGGTAAGGGGAGGGCAATCTCGCTACACAACGAGGTCGCTAAATAAATGGGTGGCAGGGTAGGGTCGAATCGCTCGAATCGCACAAATCACACACAAATCACACAGATCACACAAATCACAGGCAGGGCAAGGCAGTGCGTGTCCAGAGTCGGGCGTTGGGTGGTTCTCGGTGGTTGCATGCCAGGTTTTGAGGCAAATTTGTCGCCTTTGCACTTTTTCGCAGTACAGGCAGACTTTACCACCTATTAGGTCTGTTAGGGGTCTGTTAGGGGTCTGTTAGGGGTCTATTAGGGGCCGTTCAGGGGCATGACAGTGAGAGGTAGGGCAAGTAGGGGTACCACCAGCGCCGCCCCGGTGCCCGGTCAGACACTGCCAGTGCCCCCCCCCAATAGCCCCCCTAAATTGGCCCCAATCCAATGCTGCCTCAACAGGCGCAATCAAATACAATCCCACACAATCCTACGCCATCATACAAAATCATAGGCGCATGCAACGGCGCGACGTCATCCGATTGCCCAACCGTCAGCCCGTCGGTGCTATGGTGTCCCTACGAAGTATGGTGTCCTATGGTGTGCCGTGGTGAGAATAGAAAGTGGCCTGCAAAGCCGTGCCGTTTCGCTGCGATTGCTGTGATTTGGCAGCGGGTGGCAAATCGGGGCCTTACGGGGCCTTACAGCGGCCAATAGCTGCTGAAGGCTGCTGTAACTGGGCAGAACTGAGAGGGGCTGGGCCCGACGCATTCATGCCCAACGCCCAACGTGGACGGGAGGACCCTGTCTCTGTCTCTGTCTGTCTGTATGTCTTGACTCCGGACGCAAATTGATTGCCCAGCGAGAGGCAGACAAGCGAAGGGGGGAGCACAGAGGAGCGAAGAGGAACGAGAGGGCCAAAAAAAAGGACCCTGTTCTCAATCCGGGCGTGTGTCTGGTCGGCCTGGTCGGGACTCAGCGACCCAGTCGTCAACGTTTGACTGGCTGATTGGGTGCCTCACAGTGACTCAGGCACAGCAAGCCGTCAAACATGTCCAAAGATGTCAAAGGCTTCGGTGTTGGACCGTGTTGGATCACGTTGGATCCTGCTGGATCACTGCCAACTCAGGCAAAACTCAGGCATGGCCGCGCCAACGAGCACTTCGCCGACAGGTATCATTGGGCTGGCCCGCCCACGCGATGTGTACCTCGTACATGTGTATTTCTGTTCGTTGCGTCCCGGCCTCCCTTTTGACTCTCTCTTGACGTAGTCCATCAGCCTCTTTCGTCTTCTTGCATCTGACTGAGCATGCTGAGCAGCAAAGCAGCGACAACCACAAACAACAAAACAACTTCACCCCCTCACCCGCCTCACACTGTCTTACCCTTGACACTTGAACAAAACCAGAAGAATCATGAAAGGAGCTAGTAACTACTCCTTCTACTCATATCAATATCAGTATCACCCAGAACTATCAGACCACAGCCATCGCACTTCACCATCTTCACTGAAGACCATCATCAACGCCAGCCAAATCGAGCCGGAATACGACAAACTACTAACCTGAACTTCATAATCATACAATAACATCATCATCGACAACAATGAACAGCAACATCGACTCAGCCCCCAGGTGGCCGAGGGAGAGGGAGCCTTCGATGCCCGGTGGATTTCCTACTTACCATGAAGCACCTCCCAGGCAGCGGTCGAGATCAAGACCACCAGTATCAGCAGCAGCAGCAGCGGCGGCGGCGGCATCAGATACAGAGACTACTTACAACAACACAACTTTATCATCACAGCCAAAACCTCCCAAAGGCATCTTAAAGAACTCACCAAGTCGCCAGCGAGAGGAAGAGCAGAGCCGCCTCGCCGCAAGATTCTATCTTGTACCAAGACCAGCACAAGTTCATCAGCAAATGAACCAACCACCAATGTATCAACCGCCGATGCATCAGCCGATGCACTCACCTCTACATTCACCAACATACTACACCTCTGACAACAGCACATACGGCGGATACGACGGCGAGACGGATGTCAACTCTACATCCTCAGAGCTTTCAGTAAATACACAAGCTACTAGTGTAGTATCATCAGATTTCTCAGAAGTCAAGCCTACAGCAAGGCCGTCTGTGCATGTCAGACATGTCCGGCCTGTACCTCTCCCGACGACTATCACTCGGGTCAGGGCAAGGCCGCGAACCCGCCCACCCTCCGAGGTGTCACGGTCTGAGGTCACCAAAGCCCCTTCTGAGAAGACCAAAACACCCTCGGAAAAGAGCAGCAAGAGAACCATACACATTCAAATCGTGCCGAACAAGACAGCTCTACAACCAGCGCCTGTCAAAACAATTGCACCAGCCCCAGCGCCCGCCCTAATAACAGCGCCGCCAGAGCCTCAATCAATGCAGCTGGCGAAGGCTCCCAGTCGGGCACTGGTGCATAAGATCGAGCAACTAGAGAGTGACACAGAAGATCTTAAATTTGCCCGTAGACAATTGACCAGGCGACTGGACGACACTTCAGAAGAGCTTTCCGTCAAGGTGCTCGAGAATAAGCAGATCGTGCGAGAACTGCACCATGAGCGCAACACTAAAGAGCTCATCCTTCGAGATCTGGAAGAGCAGCGAAAGCTTTTCGATGAGTTCCGCAGCAACTTCGACTGGCAGCAGTCAATACTTATGGAGGTTGAGAGGGAACGCGACAGTCTAAGGCAAGCCCATAGCGACGCGGAGAAGAAGCTTGCCGACCTCGAGAAGGACATATCGGAGCGAGAACAGAGACAAAAGGAGCAGGACGAGCAGCTTCAACAAGAACTCTCCAAGTTGGCCACTGCCACAACCACATTAGAGGAAAAGGTTACGCTCAGCGATGAGAAAATTAAGGGTCTTGCCTCGGAGCGCGATGACATTCAAAAGCTAGCCAACGAGTACCAGTTGCAAGTCAACGTGTTAAGAGAAATGAACATACCTGCCGCTGAGGAGAGCAAGGCTGCCGAGGAGTTGCAGAGAAAACTCCAGTTCGACCTCACTCAAGCTACATTCGAGAACCGAGCACTCCAATCGAAGATAACCGTCCTGGAGGCTAACATCGTATCTCTCGGAGGACAGATCACAGACTTGGAGGCGACGAGGAAGGAGCTGGAGAGCACACTCGCTTCAGAGAGGGCTAGCAAATATGGCTTGGAGCAGAGTATGCTGGCTGATAAAGATACCTTTGAGAATCAGCTGAAGCTAGACAAGGACCAACTTCAAAAAGAACTAATCGCCGAGAAGGAGGAACTGCAGAAACAACTAGCTACGACGAAAGAGGACTTGGAGGCACAACTTCAGGCTGCGAAGGATGATCTCCAAGATACTAAATACGAGTTGGAGAAGCAACTTGAGGACACCAAGGCAGACCTGGAGACCCAACTGGAGACTCACAAGGTGGAGAAAGCAGAGCTGCAACAAAAGATTGATGCCAGCGAGGCAGCCAAGGACGACCTTGAGAAGCTTCTCGAGACGACCAAAGAGGAACTTAAGGGTGACCTTGAGAGGAATGAAGCTTCTTGGAAAGCCACCTTGGACGACAAGCAGTCGATGATCGATGGTCTGATAATAGAGCTGGACGGTGCCAAGAATGCCAACATTGCGCTTGCAGCGCAACGCATCGAGGTTGAAAAGAAGTTGGCAGAAGTCGAGATGAACCTGGTCAACGTCCAAGCCGAGCTCACAGAACTGCAAACAACACACAAGGCCCTCGTGTCAGACAACGAGCAACTAGCCGCTCAAACTGTCGACCTCACCCAGAAAGCCGCGGGGCTTGAACAACTCCATACCGAGAAGACGGCAGAGATAGAGAAGCTCCAGGATGACCGTGCTGAGCTCGACGAAAAGGTCAAGAATCTAGAATCTGATCTCACCGAATCCAAAGCAGTGCAGGCCAGCCTGAAAGTCGAGAAAGAGATAATCGAGGCGCACGCAAGAGATCTTGAGGAGGGCTCCCCCGCTTTGACAAGGCTAAAGAGTGAGAAAGAGGAGCTGGAGGCTCAGTTATCGAACCTACAGGCCGAGGCCGATAAAGTGGTTACTCTAGAACAATCCATTGCCGATCTCGAGACACGCGCCAACACCCTCTCCGGTCAGGCAGCCCAGGCTTCTTCTCTTGAGCAATTGAATACCGAACTCGCGCAGGCCAAGGAAGATCTTGAGGGACGTATTGCCGTCGCTCAAGGCGAAGCCAGCCTAATCCCCGGCCTGAGGGACCAGATCGACAAGCTGAATGGGCAGATCCGCGACATGGCAGTTGCCAGCACGCTGCAGGCTCAGAGCCGGGCGACAAGCCAAAACCGAGCACCAAGCCGCAACAGCTCTCGTGCGCCATCAAAGAAGCACGAACGACACGGGCGATCACCGTCCAGCGGGTTCGTGTTCGTCCGGAACTCGTCGGACAAGAGCGGCCATGTCTACATTACAACGCGCGAGGCCCTCGCGAAAGAAAAAGACAAGGGCGAGTGACTATTAAAGATGCTGGGGGTCCAGCGCATTCACCACCACCACTAAACGATCGATCAATCAATTACTTGGCTGATCGACTCATGTATGAGAAGGAGAAAAATATGACGAGTTGTGAGATATTTTGATGACGACGACGATACGACGAGATGAAGATGCCGATCGATGGAACGATCATGTATTGATTTTGAGTTTTGGCGACAGGGATACCGGCTACACTTTCATTTGTTATTCTTGTTTACACTTTTTCGTCTGCTCACTGGCTACCAACAACACCATCCTATTTTCCAGAAAGCGAAAGGAGTCACTTTGATTTAGCACACATGATACTCCTGTTCAATCACATCAAGATATTCTCGGCATGGGCTTTTACCAGCACCAAGGAAGGGAGGGGAGGGTGAGCCAAGAGAGAGAAGCACCCACATGGCCTGAATAAGCTGATATCAGCATGCCATCGACTTGTCTTACCTACTACGTATTACTATTTCCTATTTTTGTCTTTTTCATTGTTCTACCACATCTTGTATCCAACATCATCATGTAGAAAAAATTTACTGGGCTAGACCAAACGGGAGCGAAAAAAAAACTTTTCATCGGGAAAAGGGACCAAAAGAGCTCGGCAACGGGCGTGTCTTTTTTCACTACTTGGGCATCTATTCACGCCTCAGTTGAGGCAGGGAACGAGCGAAACGAAGCCCATTTTTCTCCCCCCCGTCGGGCATCGATTGGGCAATTAAGCAAGTGGCAAATGGGCCGCAAGCAGCAATGGATTTACACTACACCTAATCTCAGGGGCGGGATCACTTCACAACGTGGGGAATACACTAAAACATTACACAAACACAGATAGAAAAAATTTCAAAACTTTACCTTCTTCATACTTACATAGTACACGGATGTCTTAGTGCTTGGATAGTGGATGTTGCAATCCACCTCGGTGAGTATAAACATCTTGCAATGAAAATTTATACGGCAAGTTTTGTGTAGTGTAGTCAAGTTTTTATCGCGCAGCGGTGGTTCTATTCTGACGTAGGATCATGCAAGAGGAACTGGGAAGTTCCCGGTGCGATGGGACGACGTTTCCGGTATCTTTCTCGGCGTGCGAGGATGGCCGGAGAAGAGGAAGAGGATACCTACGGCACTTCTAATTGTACTAGATAATGTAAGTAGACAGCCATGATCCTTGCTGTCGGGTACGGATTATACGCTATTGTATGTATGTGAGTATTCTAGGTAGAATGGAATAGCGCGAGATAGTTAGTATGCCGTGTACGGAAATACAGCCTTCAAGCTCAACCTTGTCTTCGGTCTTGTATGCGAGTAAGTAAGCACACATACTATCTACGCATATACTCACCCAACTGACTGACTAAGTAGATAATATGTGCAATGTACGTAGACAGTACCCCTTAGCGTAGCGCTGCGAACTACTTAAAAACCGTCGGAATGCCAGGTTTGAGGTGAAGCATGCCAATCAGCGCCCGGCACCTCGCCTAACGCGGTATAACGGGGACGGCTGGCTAGATTCGGGGCAGGCATTCCGGTAAAGGATCCGGGGTAAAAGGCGCCATATGTAGAAACCAGGCACACCCTGTCTCGAAGGTGAGCTTTGAGGACCCTACGAAAGCAAGTGAGTGAGTGAGTACGCTACTGTAGAAGCCCAATGTAAGACCGTTCGAGGCGAACGCGTGTAATACACTAACTACACTTATACTAAGTTATATGTCAGTAAAACTAGTAATGAGGGGCATGCTGACGGCATATCCGGTCTATGTAAGTAAGTATGTTTCCGTGTTGTTGCTTTATCCGGTGTTGCTTGGATTGATCTTCATCGTCGGGGTTCCAGACCTTCACTTACTTACTTTTCGGAAATCCTCGAACTGCCTAAACCAGACGCTACGGATGCAGTCTGATTTCCCGACTGTGCCTCAGATGGATACAAGGGATGGTGCAGACACCTGGCTAGTTAGTCCATGCGTACCTGAATGGAACCATGAAAGGAGGGAAGATCGTTCTACCGGAGCCTTGGGCGGTGATGATGCCGAGGCAGGGCTTAGAGTATTGTGAGGGGCTGGGAGCGTGATTTGGCATCCAGTGCAAATGGGTCTTTGCACACGGTCGAACTTGCTAGCTAAGCCTCTCCACGTCTAGTCTGCAGCGTACAATTAATTGTCAAGAGCCCAATCTTGAAGCCTCACTCAATCCCAGTTGCCTGTTTCAAAACCTGTCATCTGTACTGTATCATTACTCTCTACTTACCTACATGAAAATTGACTTAAATCAATACTTCTTAAGTGAGCGCGATATAAGACAGTCCATTTCAGCGCTGAACACGACGAAAATAAATAGAGTTGTAATGAATAAATAATAAGGTGTTTTAATTAATGAACTCAAGCATGCTGTTGTAGATCTACCTCCCTATTACTGAGTAAGTAATTCCGATCGCGTTCTATTTTCCGCGTTCAAAAAGCATGCCATCGGCTGAGACATAACGTCACAATGATTGATGCGGCGAGGCCCGCTGATGTCTTGAATGGTAGGCATGTATCACGTAATGAAATGCATCAGAAGACGTCCAATTCGGCTTCTCATTCCATTTACACAGGTAAGCGAGTCGGATGAGTCGCTCCTCACAATTTCATCACAGGAATTATTAGGGTATTTACGTCCTACCACGCTGTTTTATCGTATCTATGAGACGTAGACCTATTATCGCCCCACGTGTTCATACCGGCGCTTTCATGGAGAGGGCGATCTTTCTTTCATGTTCTACATCGTGATCTGATGACATGTAGGTATTCTAGACATGATCATGGAGAGTGCCTTAAACAGTTGAACATGGCATATTTGGGGTAAAGCGCAAGTAAAACTATACCAAATAATTCCGCATAGAACACTAAAAATCACATAAAATTTGTGATTCCTCCTCCCTACACAGAGAGGGGATATAATATGTAAGTACGGTAGTCTGAATCAATCTGGATTACTAAAAGATTGCATATCTCGGTCGAGGCCCAACGCCCGTACAACCCTTAAACCCCGCATTTCATCATCACCCCCTTCTCCTCTTCCGCCGCCCAATCCGTGTCTGGCATCGCACAGTTGGGTAGCCCAGATCCGTGGGGCTCCGCGCGGGTCGCTGCCACGTACGCATGTGAGGCACGTAGTCAAGTACCTACGCCTACTCAGTAGGTACCTAGCAAGGCAATCTACCTAGGCAGAACTGAAATGTACGCAAGTAAGGCGGGCGCTTCAATCTGCACAAATAACTGGCTACCGGCCGTTCACGAGTGGCGGCTCCCTTTGGCTTTTCGTCCAACGGCGAGCGGGAGAGTGGTCGGTCTTTCTCCGCGATCCGAAGCCTGCCTGTCTGCCGTTCTTGGGCGGAACGTGCACTGTCTCGGTCCATACTCAGGATAGGTATCCAGGACATTATGCCCCGCCGTGTTGGGTGTGTTTGGTCTGCGGACTGGTGATGTTATCCGCTCTGTGCATGGTATTTTACTCCGTCAATCTGTCTGTCCCTCGAACTAGGTATCTATATCCGCGGGGATCTCGCCATTGGGAGGAGCGGGGTTGACTGGGTAAGAATCCTGTTGCTGCACTGGGTACGGGCGTACGGGGTAGGAGTCTTGTGGTATGGCTGGGTATGGCTCTGGCTGTGGTGCTGCTTGATAATTGTCTTGTGGCTTCACGAGGTAAGGATCCGGTGGTGGTGCTACTGTGTACGGTTGCTGTTCTCTGTTGAGGTGTGTTAGTATAGTCTCCGACGGTTAGAATATTTGATACGTACATGATTGGAGCTGGGTGGACGGTGTACGGTTGCGGCTGGTCGACTTGGGATGTTGGGGCCGTCAATTCAGTTGTCGCTTCAACGGGGTACGACATGGTTGGGGAAGACTCAGCCAAGTATATTGTAAGAGCGTCGGATGAAGCAGGGACGCTCGGTGAGTCGATAACTGGCGTCGTCATAGGTTGTGCGGGATAAGAAAATAATGTATTAGAACCACTCGAGATCCCTGGCGTAGACTCTGTGACTAGAGATATAACCGACGATGCTGAAGTTCCAGCAACCCATGTGGTAGATTGTGAGGGCGACGGGAAGGATGTATCGGGAATGGTGGCATCGGCAGGCGTAGTCTCGGCGGCTGGCACTGAGTCTGATGGTGCGGTGTCTACTCCTTGTGTCGTAGTTGATGAGATAGGGAAAGATGGTCTGTTAGAACTAGTGATAACGGCCGGCGTGGAAATAGTACCCGGTAGTGTTGGTGATGAAGATACTTCGACCCCCGATGATGAGGTAAGAAGACGTGTAGAAGTGAGTATGGGAGGTGAGATAACTGAAACTTTTGTTTCAGAATTACTTGACGTATCAATGGATTGACTAGCGGTAGTTGAATCGCTTGGCCGTGGTGTGCTAACTCTTGATTCCGAACCAGATATGGTAGGAGAACTGAATGATCCTATGCTCGAGGTAACATCAGGCTGTGATATTGGAGGAACAGTAGCCGGTGTGGACAGTTCAGACGTAGGCGATCTAGATGATGTGGACAACCCAGACGACGTCGATGCGTCACTAGAAGCAACACTGCCCACCGATTCTGAAGATTCACTACTGCTCCTGGGGTCAGGGAGATTCTCAGTGTCATCAACGTCACCATCTTCAGAAGAGGAAGGAGTCGGCGTCGAGCTAGTTACAGGGATTCCAGAAGTCAAACCTGGCGTCGAAGATGTAATACGATCAGTTGAACTGGCGGACGAGCTACCAGATGTATCAATCCCACTGAGTACCTCGCTAGGCACCGATGTCATTGATGACGAGCCATTAGGCTGTGAAGATGAAGGCGTTCCAAATGTTCGGCTATCTCTGGGTGGGCTATCATCAGGGTCAGACTCTGTTGATGCAGTCACAGAAGCTGTGCCGGTTGAGAATACACCGGTAGATGAGCTGAAGGGCTGTGATGATGATTCTGAGGTAGAGGTCTGCGGGCCGTCTGTACGGCTATCTCTTGGTGGGCTATTATCGGGGTCAGACTCAGTCGATGTAGCTACGGAAACTATGCTAGTGGATGTGGTTCCAGTGGATACGCTAGGCGAGGACGAGTTACGAGTGCGACTATCTCTCGGTGGGCTTTCATCAGGGTCTGAGGAGGTAGATGTAGTCTCGAGAGCCGTATTGGTCGATGTTACACCGCTAGACAGGCTAGACGAGGGTGATATAAAGGTACGACTATCTCTAGGCGGGCTACCTTCATCACTTGAATCAGTAGGTGAAGTGCTAGAAGGACTGCTGTCGCTCGTAGACACGCCAGATGATGACGGTGGTGTCTGTGTACGGCTATCCCTAGGCGCGCCACTATCATCACCTGATTCTGTCGATGCAGTGATAGAGGAACTGCTGGTCGACGCTCCGCTCATTGACACACCAGACGACGCCGGTGGCGTGCGAGTACGACTGTCCCTTGGAGGACTATTGTCATCACTTGATTCAGTCGATGCAGTAATAGAAGCACTGCTAGTCGATACCTCGCTCGTAGAAGCACCGGACGACGACGGTAGTGTCCGTGTACGGCTATCCCTAGGAGGACTATTGTCATCACTTGATTCAGTCGATACAGTGACGGGACCACTGCTGGTAGGTAGCTCGCTCGTAAACGCGCCAGATGGTGAAGGCGGTGTCCGTGTACGACTGTCCCTGGAGGGACTATTATCATCACTCGGCTCTGTCAAAGTAGCCAAAAGAAGTTCGGTCGTGGCGTTACTCGTAGACATACCAGACGACGTAGGCGTAGGTGGTGTGCGTGTACGACTATCCCTTTGAGGGCTACTATCATCACCCGACTCAAGAGAGCCGGAAGTATCAGCGCTGTTAGTAGACAAACTGGACGAAGGCGATCCAAAAGTACGGCTATCCCTTGGCGCGGTGCTATCAGCGTTCGACTCGGTAGGTGCAGCGCTGCTGGTCACTGATGCTCCGTTGCTAGACGAAGCCCCAGTACTCTGCAGCCCGGTAGCCGTACTTGCGCCCGGCGTAGAAGATGTTCCGTCTAGATTTGTCTCGCTTGCGTTTCCAGACGAACTAGCTGTCTGTTGTGAGCTGGTGCCGCCGGCGATGTTGGTGCCGGGTGGAATGGACAGGCTTGACGCGGAAATATTGCTGGATGATGGACTCGTCATAGGCGTAGAAGCTATATCGCGGGTCCTACTATCGCGAGTTCTTGAGTCAGGACTGTTGTCCTCTGGAGTGGTTGTAACACTTGGCTCTTGGGTTGGTTGACTGCTGGAGCTTGCTCCTGAGCTTGACGAAGAACCAGCGCTGGGTGATGCACCCGTCATAGATGTCGAACCTGTATCACGGGTCCGACTATCACGAATTCTTGAATCAGGGTTGTTATCCTCTGGGATGGCTGCGGTACTTGGCTGTTGAACTGGTTGGCTGCTTGAGCTAATGCCTGAGTTTGAAATTGAACTAGGGCTGGCTGGGTTGACGATCGGACTGACGGAAGCACGTTGGCGTTCCGAGTCGCTACTTGATGGCTGAGCACTTTGGGCCAGCGAGTTGGTCGATGTTGGGGCTGGGCGGTTGTTATTTCCACTTGTTGCGGGCGAGTTTCCGCTAGATGTAGACGTACCGGGGCCGATAGAGTTCGTGGACGACATCAAAGAGCCGCTGGTAACGACTCCAGTTCTAGGATTTGTCTGTGTCCTAACCCTAGAGCCCCTATCCCTATCATTACTTGTATCTGGAGTCTCTGAAGTTGATGTTGAGGCGCTGGCGTAATAGTTACCAGGTATACTATTCTGTTTCGACGTCGACGAGATCGCTTCTGACAACGCCTGGCTCGACCGGGTATTGTAGATGTTTCTAATATCAGTTGCGTCGAGGATGACACCATTCTGGCATCTTTCAGCTACGTAGTGCCATTGTTAGTAATTCCACCACAATTGTCAAGCTTCGTAACTTACCATAATAGACAACAAGCTGTATCGTCGTACAGCCAGCCGGACCTCCCAATTCCGTAAACGTTGCGTATATCCGGCCATCCATGCCTTTACAGAAGCCAGCGATGCCCTTATAAAACGCCGTGTTTCTCCATACCAAATATCCGTCTTCGGAATCGAAGCGGGTGGATATTTGGCCCGTGGGGGTATCGCTAATGTCTATATATTGTACCCCTGAATCAACGGACACATATCGCCCCCTGCTCTCCAAGCGGCCATTGCCTAAGTTGAATAGTCGCGCTTCTGAGCAGTTGGGCGATGTCTCGAATACTGCATTGCCCACGAATCCGTCTGTTAGCTCTGAAGGGCGTGTGCTTGCAAATAGTTTCTTCCTGGTAATGCCAACCACAACAGGTATTACCTGCTAAAGAGTTAGACCGCTTCATATAATAGAGCTAATGAGGTAAAATACCTACCGGACGGTTAATCCCAAAAGGCATGGAAGGAACTTCCCCTGTGTTGACGGGCGATTGGTTTGGCGTTGTCTTCGTTCCGCCATTGTCTGGAGCAACGCTCTCCGGCTTTCCCCCTGCCTGTGTCGCCAGTTGTTCAGGACCTGGCGTGGAGGGTACTGCTGGTTTATAGCCTGGATCAGCTGGGTCTCCCGGGTCTAGACAGCGAGCGGTTAGATGCCTTGATACATGGTACGGGAGGAGAAGAATAGCATGGCTTACCACCCGGGTCATCAAGCAATCCTGAGGATGGCACGTCTTCTAAGCAGGTCGTAGTTCGATCTGCCGGCAAAGTTATCAACACTGTTGTCATGTACGTATAACATATCGACTGAGGTTTCTGCGCGATCTTGTATGGCTCGTATAGCACATCGAATTTTGGCGACCGATTCCTGTGGGCAGCGTGTCCATCGCCGGCATGGAACAAGCAGGCCAATATGGTGAGATACGGGAGCATGTTAGTGAAAGTTTGCCTCGACGATAGGCGAATCTAATTGTCGAAACATCTACTAATTCCCATCCCACTTGTCCCCGAAGGGGGTCTCTCGCAGGCAGTCCTTATAAGTGAAGCTCTATTTTCATCTCGAGCGCGTCTGAGACAAGTATCTCACATCTGGCTCGCGACGCCTCGCCCATGCCTACCACTCAGCGTTCCGAGACAAGTGCAAATTTGCGGAATTCCTCGACCGAATGCAATATGTCTCAACACACAGCGATGGTTTCGTCAACATGGCGAGGCAAGACTCATATATATACGCCACGTCACTTGCGTAGGTCGCGTCTGCAAAGTCGCACGTCGTATTCCTCGAATTGAATCCTGCCCTACCCTTACCACACCATGTCTTAACTCGTTCTCCCTTTCAGGAGACCCCTTCTTCTCGATGAGATCTTTGATTTTCCCCGCGCTGCACCTACTGAGCGGCATAAGCGTCGCGGCCCAGCAGCTCGCTTACACCTCCTTCATCGTGACAGAATGCGTTACGGAAGCGTCCTCGATGCCAGATCCAGGGGTGGCACCCATCGTCAACACGAAACCCGGATACCAGGAGACAATAACTCTGTCCTATACTATGCCGCCGTGTACGTCCTGTGGCTGTCCAGGATGCACGCTTGTCAGCTCGTTCACGACGACGTGCTTGGCCTTCCACACCGCCGCCGCCTCTGGAGTAACGGCACAGAGCTATGCTATCACGGAAACATACATCGGGCTATCCTCGCTTCCAAGCTTCGACGAGCCCACGCAAATGCCATACGGATTCACCTCGTCAGTCCACACGTGCAATGCAGGCGTGTGTGGACCGGAAGCCATAACAGCGACTATGACATACCCATCTGGTGGCGGACCGTTCGTGGCCGCACCGCTCTCTGAACACTGCTCTACTTTATCTACACAGCATCAGAACACAGTGACGCCAGCGACTGGCACTGCTGTGCCCGTACCCGTGCCCGCACAGCCGACCATGGCAGTCGTGAGCAGGGGCAACGTTAAGAAGCCACTGGAGATCATCGTGTTATCTGTATTCTTCTTGGTTGCGACAGTTGTATAGGAGAAGCTCATTACCGTTACTGCTGCCCACAACGGGTGGCCTTGGGGTTTCATGTCAAATATTGTCGTATACTACATTTTAATTATAACTGATAGTCCTTACTGTCAATACGTCGTGCTTACTTTCCCGCGACTAAAGGAAGCCCACCCACTAACCTCATATTTTTATTGTGTGTGATAATGAATACCAATTATATGTTGCCATGCAGAAGCCATGCACTGCCTATGCCTTGTCTTGGGAATCCTCAGCCTGGTATACCAGCTATTGCGCGACGAGTCGCTCGAAACACTGCGATAGTGTTGTGACGCGTTAGGGTCAGAATTCCATTAGCAGTCCCAATTTTACGCGTCTCCGCTTGGAGAGAGATTACATGATGACGGGAAAAGTGTACGGCGGCGTAGAGATATGGCATGCTATACTATCATTAGGAATGCACATTCGCTTACTCTAAGTGTAATTTACACCTTAAAAGTAAATATGTCGTGAAATGCCTTGATTGAAATATTATCTGCGCACCTATAACAGTTGGATGGGTCGTATGCCGAGATATGCAGTACATAAAAAACTTGCGGCATAACGTAATGTCCGCAAATATGCCTCGGGATTGCTTTATAAGATGGGCAGGACAATAGTAGCTAGGATCGTTAAATACAACGTCCGATGGTTTGATTCAACTAATATATATCTCGGGCATTTGAACCCGTCACCAAAATCCCAGCCAACGCTTTCCGCAATATCATACATAGTCGGTGCAAGATGACACCTCATTTACTAGGACATACCAGCTACATGAATACATTAGCCCTAGCCTTTTAGTTGGGGATGCGGCGCAGCCTCTGGACCAGGAACGGCGGCAGCGGCAAGTGTTGTCTGCACAACTCCAGGTGAGGGAGTGTTGGTTTGAGGTGAAGACGCGTTCTTCCTGGCATTGCCCTCTTCAGTCAAGAGCTTGCTCAGGAGTTGAAGGTCATCACGAGACCGGGGGTCTCGCTCGAGACACCGTCGAACAGCGTTCCATTCGCCTTCCTTCATCCTAGCAGCGTGGGGCAGAAGGAACGTAACAGTGGAGCTACCAAAAAGCGGACCAAGTACCTGCCGGGCTTTCATCTCGCCTTCCGCTTGTGCTGCTCTCATGGCACTAACATTAGGATCTTGATTGAAAGCGGGAGGCGGAGGAGCACTTGATTGAGTTGCTGGAGCGGGTAGCGCAGTGCGTGGTGGTTGAACGGGAGGAGCGGGAGGCATCGGCTGTCCCGGGATTTTCGGCGGTGGTATCGGTGTTTGACTGTATTGCTGAGGTGGTAGACTCGAGTTGCCAGATGGAGCCTGGGGCGTGGCAGGGGACCAGGCAGGACCAGACATGGATGGATGCCTAGGTGGTGGCACAGGCGTTGCTTGGGATGGAGTGCTACTGCTGGATTGGGTTTGCTGTGTATCGGATCGTGACTGATCAGCTGGTATCGGGGTTCGTTTTTCGTCTCGGACAACGAAGATCATAAGTAGCATGGGCTCTGTTCGCACTCGAGGGATCAAATGGTCACCTATATTTTGCATCGGCTCTGGAATCGGCCCGTCACCCTCGGATACGGGCACGAGGTATGTATCCCGCACATTGCCAAGCTTGCGCTCGCCAACTACGCCATAACGCTTCTTGGTCGTGAAATAGTCTACGACAGAGAAGAATTGCTTGCGATCGGCCTCATTGTTGGGTTGCGCTGGAGAGAGACTAGTGATGACCAAGTCAATCTGGTTATTATATCGCAGACCACAAAGGTACGGTATTGCCTTCTCTTCTGGTATCCGGCCACAAACACTAAGCAGAGGCGGTATCAGATCCTTCCAGGCAATACCCCTTACTTTGCTGAGGTCCGCGCCTCCAACAAACTTGGCGATGGTGGTGATATCCGCTACACTGGTCATAGTTAAAGGCCCACGCCAGATCACGTCCGGATCAATATCCTCGGTGGGTGAATATGGAGGGGACTCAGTACCATCGTCCTGAAGTAGTCGGTCAACATCGGGGTCATCCCCGGGACCGGCTGAGCGAACCTGCGTGGAAGATCGTCGCTGATGCGGAGCAGAGGGAGATCGTACACTAGAGAAAACCTTGCCGAGATCGAAGTCGGACGGCTTGGGCGATTGTGAAGTTTGCGTGTTGATCCGCAACGGCCCCGATGAGGTTCGACGCGACGACGTTGACTTTTCGCCATCGGCGCCCGGGGTGTCTACGCTAGCACCGGCACTGGTGCTTGCTGCCGCACCCGCGTCTGCGACAGCCTTTGCATTTACATCTGCACCTACGCCTGCAGCTGCACCTGCGCCCGCACCCACCGCTTCAGCAGCCTCCCGGATCCCCTGTTGTCGGAGTTGCGACGGAGCTTCCTCTATGGGCGCCGAAAAGCTCTCTGCTTCTACCACTTCTTCCCCTTTATGCGTGCGTCGTACACGGGGTGCATCATCAGTGATGAGAATGGATTGCTTATCAGCCCGGGCTTTCATCTCTGCATTTTCACGTTGGAGTTCCTTCGTTGCCAACTCCTCCCCAGTCATAACCACAAATGAGGGAGGTGGGAGGCTACGGTTCAAAACTCGAACTGCAAGTTCGATGTTATTCTTCAAGCTAAACATCAAAGTTCTGAGCTGCGCAGCATTCTGAGAAGTGTTTGGGTGGGTATCATGAAATGCGCGTTCAATCTCAATTGCTAAGCGCTCAGAGAAGGGCTTCTTCGTGCTACCATCTGGAAGAGTAAATAGTTTCTTCTTTTCGGCTTGGTCGATAGCAGTATCAAGTGATTTTTGTATAGCTACTGCAGCCTGCTTCCTCGTACCCTCAAATTTTGAGATTGACTCTAGGAGATCCTTTGGAGGCGAATAACTGGGGTATATCGGAGCGGACTGAGCTTCTGCAACCTTCCTTTGCTTCGTAGCAGGGCCTTGAGAATGGTCTCGCGATTTGCGCTTCCCTTTTTGTGGAGGCTCTTGGGCAGGCTCCTCCTTTTTTACATCTGGCGTCGGGGATGGCTTTGGTTTGGCGCTTGCGGCACTGGGCGATGCTCGTTCCTTGTGATCACTAGCACGCTTCCCCTTGCCCTTCTTTCCACCCTTCTTCTTCTTCTTCTCATCTTCGTACTTTTGTCGTCGGTCTTCCCACGGCTTTTCCCCTCTCTCAATAGCCTCCAAGGTTTCTTTGTGATCTTGGGGGGCACATTGTTCACAGAAGTAATCCTTAGTCAAGTCTTCTGTGAATACACTCATGCCAACACAAACATTATGCTGCCAAGCACCACACTTGTCACAGGCGATCCAAGGCTCGTTCGCGTCGTCATCATCCTGTGTAGTTGCGCCGCAGATACAGCGGATGATCTCTTCGTCCTCCTCGTGCTTGTCTTCCTTTTCTGCGGCCTTCTTAGTATTTTTCTTGGTCTGGCGTCGTTTCGGTTCTGGTCCGTTCTCAAGTTGATCGAAGGCTTTGGTATGCTGGCCCTTGGTCGCACGCACCGATCGCCGGGGTTCTGCTTCGCCTGTAGAGACAACGTTGTTAGACACTTATACTGTAACAGAAGTCTGACATGGATTGTAGTCTAGAGAGTGTAGAATGCCACGGGGCTGTGTTTGAAGGAGGCTAAGAAGGCAATCCTCCCTTCTGCCACTGACACATGGTCGCGCAACGTTTCGCGGGTGATATGCTTACCGGACATGGTGATAGACAATGAAGTTTAACGCGTTGAGCACAACTAATGTGTGTAAACTACCTAAGTATTGACGAGCTGCGCGAGAGTCGTGCGGCACAGCTGTGTTGGCTACGGGAGAATGCGACGGGTTCAGTTGGTACCTGGCAATCAGGAATTCAAACACTCATGTCTTCTACAATGCCCGCTTGGACTACAGTTTGGCGCAACGCTGGAGCTGCAGCAGGATGAGAGAGGCGATAGAGGACCACAGATCATCAACTAAGGTACGTCTTAATCAAGGTTTTCCCACGCAAAAATCCCAGCCTGGTGAATTCCTACTCCTGGTGCGGCGGGGACACTGTTGTTGTTGTGGCTACGTTGAAACTCCCGCACTGGCGCAGTAAAGCTTGAGTGGGCGCCGGCGTAAAGAAGGCGACGTGCGACTTGAGGTGGCTCGACGCGAAAATGGGAATTGAGAATAATAATACGGAGACTTCACAACATGTCGCGTGCTAGCAGCACTTGTGAATGGCGGTTTTTTTTGTCGCGGGCGGGGTGAGTGCGAAGGGATGAGTGGGATAGATGGCGAATAGAGATAATGTCGGACACAACGGAAACAGAACAGCCGGTATCTCAGCGGTCCTAGGTTGAGATCCAAGGCTGTAGTAAAGCTGCAATCTGTCGAGGCCGTGGAGAGGTGGTGGAGAGAGAGGATTCATCTCGCCAGGTCGGCGGTCGGGGGAGGTGAGGTATGGTAAAAATGGGCGGATGGGGTGGATGGTGTGAGGGAGGGACCATGCACCAATCAAAGCCGGGATTTCAGAGGAAAACAGCGGGGGCGGGTGGAGATGCCCTCCCCTGCCTTGGCATAGAGGTACATCGCAACAGCATGTTGAATACTTACCTTCAAGTCGTGTTTAGGCTGTGTAGTAGAGGTAAGAGAGGTCTACCGTAAGTACTTCAGATGAGCATGAGATGTAGTATCTCTAGGGTAGCTTGCAATGCCTACAGTACTGTATGTACACTGGCAGGCAGAGGGCAAGTTCATTAGGAATCAATTAAGAGACTTTACTATGTAAAGTCCGGCAGCAGAAGTACTTAGGTACCTACCTACCCCACGCCTCCTCCAGGCGTCCCTACCTCTCGGATCTCCAGGTAACATTCAACTGCCTACTGGAGGTACCTTAGGTACTTAGGTAATTAAGTACATGTAACCTACAGCACAAGCCACAATCGCGGAGGAAAGCAAGGCTACATCATTGACTCCCTCCGTTACCGGTACGGGCTAATGGGCAGGAGATTGGCTCATGATGGGTTAAGTATGTTTAGCATAAACAGTAAGTACTCTTCCTACTATCAGCAGGAAATTCGAGCATCTAGCCAGTGAACCATGTATCTATTCAGGCACACTGACCCATATGTATGTGATGTTAAGTGGCTGGTGGGCGTGGCTCAAGTACTGCATACCTAGGTACTTCGAGGTATGTGGATATTTTCGCTAGGGAGCTTGGGCCATGTCAAATAGCAAGAGCAGCAAGCAAGCAAGCAAGCTACTGTAAGCTCTGGTAACTTGGTAAGTGCCATCCATAGGCGGGCAGAGGCGGGTACGTAGGTACTTACCTGCCTGGCAGCCACCCACTGTACGCGTCTGAAGCTCTTGCCTAGCCTCACCCGGCCGTTGCAAGCACAGACAAGCACATACATCATTTGATAGACAGCTTGGAAACCAGCTTTTTCAGAACTTCTTCCTGCGACCACCCCGAGATAACATTCGACCTCTCGACGTCCGTTCTCCTCGACACTTGAAAAATTAATTAGCCCGCCGCATCGTCAGGGAATTTCACAGCGCCTAGCTCATAGCCTCCTCGGCTGAATCGCCCATCATGTCTCGCCGTTACGATTCACGAGTAAGCTAGACTTCCCGTCTGTCCCCTGCCATGCGACCAAGCTGACACTGTTCCGACAGACTACCATATTCTCCCCCGAAGGTCGTCTGTACCAAGTTGAATATGCTCTGGAGGCTATTTCCCACGCAGGCACGGCCATTGGCATCCTCGCAAAAGACGGCATCGTCCTGGCGGCCGAGCGCAAAGTGACATCGAAGCTGCTAGAACAGGATACCTCAGCTGAGAAGCTCTATATCCTCAACGAGTAAGCCTGCGCGATCCTCCCCCAGGCGGCTTTCACAAGTGCAGTTATGCTGACCCAAGACAGCAATATGATCTGTGCCGTAGCTGGCATGACGTCGGACGCCAACATCCTGATCAACTTCGCCCGCCAATCCGCCCAACGATACCTCCTCACATACAACGAAGATATTCCTTGCGAGCAGCTGGTACGCAAGTTGTGCGACCTTAAGCAAGGCTACACACAGCACGGTGGTCTGCGGCCGTTTGGCGTCTCCTTCATCTACGCGGGGTGGGATCCGCAAAGACAGTTTCAACTCTACCTAAGCAATCCGTCAGGCAACTATGGTGGCTGGAAAGCTACAAGTGCCGGTGCAAACAAAGCGAGTGCGGATAGTTTATTGAAGCAAGATTACAAGGAGGATTGTACGTTGAAGGAGGCTTGTGGCATGGCGGTAAAGGTGCTTAGCAAGACGATGGATTCGACCAAGCTGAGCAGTGAGAAGAGTAAGCCCAACCCAGAGCCCCATGAGCTAGACCGAAGGTCTGATAGAGGCTTGGATTACTGACACATAATCTAGTTGAGTTTGCTACTGTAGGACAGACGGAGGATGGCAAGATTTACCAACGACTGTGGAGTGCAGATGAGATCACGACGTTGCTTAAAGAGCATGACTTGGCAAAGGATGCCAGTGCTGACGACAAATAAGACGATCAAGTCCAGTTTATTGCATTGTCTCGACCGAGATAGAGGTTAGAAATGAGGCACCTGTGATAATAATACCTGATATGAGAACTCAAACCCAAGAATCATGATGTGAGCTCAGTCTTAGTTTTGTCTCCTCCCCTTCAACCTTCGCTTCCCTTTGCTCGAGACCAGCGTTGAACAAGTAATAAGTTCGCGATAGAACAACATTCAGTATGTTACCTCCTGCGCTAGAAGACTCTTTGACAGCACGTGTAGCTTACTTAAGATCAAGTGCAGCTTTAAATTAATCTCCAATGTACTTGTAAATGAAGGTGCCTGGACAGCTGTAGCCAATCACCAACCTAGTAAGATCCTACGTGCTGATTTATCTTTCCAACCATTGCCCCGCCTCGAACGGTGCAAACGAGACACATGAAGAGAAACAAGATTGAGTTGACAGACATAGCTGCTAAGGCAACCAACAACAGTGCAAAGAGAAGCAAGGGATTGTATGGTCGACGATGCAAAATACTACCAGCACCCCCAGTCTTCATCGGTGGCGCCGTAAGCCTCCTAAACATCTGCCATCACCGACGCAAAACAAAAGATCCCAGTACGCGATGGGCCATGCTTCGAGATACGTGAGGGGTGCAGCTGCTCTACGCTCCGCAAAGCCAGTCAAAGAAGCAGCGCGAATGAGGGATATGCAGTACAGACTGCTAGGTGCCCGCGTACGGAGATGGGAGATGCGATACGCACGGCTAAAGGAGAGCAGGACGGAGGGGGAATGGGTCACCATGGGAGAATTGGAAATATCGTCCAGGGCACAAGAGACAATGGAAGAAGTCAAGAGGCATCAAATGGCGGGGTCCACGCCTACGCGGATTTACGACACACGCTCGAATGAAGTCAGGCCTCCGGTAGGAAGAGAAAGGTACATAGCGGTGTCCTACGTGTGGAAACAGTACAGCAGGGTCGAAGACATAGTGGAAGAGATACGACCCGTAATCGAGACGACGCAGATCAGCAGCCTGTGGATAGACAGGGTGTGTATCAATCAGAATGATGCGCAGGAGAGGGCTAGCGAAATACCGAAGATGGACGCGTACTACTCAGGAGCGAACCTGGTGGTGGCTCTCGTGCCAGAGGTCAAGGTGCACGGCGGGATATTCTCCGTGCCAGAACCTGCGAGAGGGTTAGGAATAGGGGATCACCTCGTACGCCTCGACGTCGAGCTCAAATCGAGTACGTGGATGCACAGAGTGTGGACCTTCCAGGAAGCTACCCTGGCAACAAGGCTACTGCTGGTGGCCGAGACAGCGATCATAGACGATGCGGACTACGGCCTGGTCAGCGCCGTGCACGAACACCTCAGATCCAGCTGGTGCCGGACCAACTGCATCGAGTGGACGCCGTGGAGTCGCTACAGACCGGCATTCTGCCACGACAAGAAATGCGGAGGCTCACGTATACTCCCGCCCGCTACGAAGCTCAGATTGGGCGGCGCAAAATGGAGCGTGCCCGAACTCCCGGAATTATGGGCCAACGCCGGACCGCGGGGCTGTCTGCACCCGGAGGATCACGTCTACGGCTACCTCGGACTGCTGCACCTGCCGCCGAACATGCCGGTGGTGTACGGGGTGGGCTTCGAGAATCTGATGCAGGGCATATTCAGATATTTCAGGCGGATAAGCAAGTCAGCGGATGCTGCTGGATGCCCGGCATGTTCGACGCGAGCCACACCGTGCACGTAGGAGACGCCCGGCGCAGGGTCGAGGTGCCGTGGGCTCGAATCACCTCTGCCGGTGTCTTGAAAACCCGCGCCACCCTCGGCAGAGTAGAGGTCGCGAGGGATAGCATGCCGCTTCCACATGCCCTCCTCAGCACGTTGGAAACTTCGAGCCAAGGGCCGTTCATAGACGGGTGTTGGATCGAGGAACATGGTCGAAAAGAGGTCTTGGTATCGAATTGCACGGCAGAGGATTACGACCTCTACGAGGCGGACGCGCTTTTCGTGAATTGTAGGTATGAGGATAAGGGGGCTACTATGGTGCTCTGGGGAGACGCGGAGAAGAAGAAGGGCGTCTTCCATAGAATGGGGGCCATGATTGTTAGGGAGACGGTGAGACATGATGATAGAGTGTGGACGGTGGGCGCTAGGACCTCGGGGCAATTGGCTGTGAAATGAGCAATTGCTCTCATAGAAGATGTCCGTGGCACTTCAATTGAGTCCCTGTGAAGAGGTAGGGCGTATCCCACGGAGATGTGGAGTCATGATCGATTGTAGATATTGGATTCTATCATTCAGAATTGTTGTTATATTAATCCCCAGCTCTCTCTCTCTCTCTCTCTCTCTCTCTTCTTTTTTCATCAAGAGATCATTTTCGCTATTTCTTGAATTTCACCCGCTTATATAAGCTATTACGGTAATGTATAACTCAAGCATCTGAACCATCCCTTTATCGAGTACCTACTAGATATATAGATGTTCGTCTTCTGCGAGCCATAGGATGGGCCATTGGATTGATTGCATTAATGTTGTCGAGTAGAATGATAGAGCCAATCACCAAGCTAGAATAACCCCACATCCTGAGATGGGAATCAATTATTTTATACTTATCGAATTTGACTCCATAGACCCTCCAACACTCGATGATACCTTTGGTAAGAGGTACCTAACCTCGACAAAGCCTGGCGGCCACAGTTATAGTGGTTCAATGCCAGTATCACAACCATGCATAGCACTTTCTTAGGGGATCTAGCTGCACCCACACCTGCCTACCTAGCTCGCCGAGGTACCTAAGCCGTACCCCATCCCTGTCTGTCTGTCTGTCTTTCTGTACCTGGCGCATGGCATGGTCAGGTAAGGCACCGTGACACGTTTATTGGCGACCAACAACTGTACCTACCTCTTCTCATCACCGCCTCTCCAAGTCTTGATTCCTCCCCTGTCCCTACTATCACCAACCTCTCTCTCTTTCTTTATACTCTATACAGCCGCAACTTTCGTTACAGAATACGCCGATATGCTTCAGGTGCCTCACCGTGAAAAGGCCAATGGTGCTGCCGGCAAGGACACCAAGGCCGTCATCTTGGTGCGTATACGAACCCACTTCCTCCCGTTGCCTCCAAGAACCCCACCATCCTTCATCTGATGATTGATTATATTGCAAATATGTCCTGGAGCTGGACCTGGAGCTGTAATGCGACACCAGCTGACGTAAATTTTCATATTATCAGGTCGGCGGCCCGTCCCGTGGCACACGGTTTCGACCTTTGTCTCTTGATGTTCCCAAGGTGAGTACAGTGAGCATCGTCACAGATTCATTCCCCATTGGCTTGGCTCAGCCACTGGACCCCCGAAATCCCAGCATCTTTCGCCCATGTGCACGCCAGTAACCCCGCGCTTAGCCTCTCTTCGACGTCGCCGGTCATCCCATCCTCTGGCATTGTCTCACTGCCATCGCGAAAGTGCCCTCCATACAAGAGGTGTGCATGATTGGTTACTACGATGAGTCTGTTTTCAAGGATTTCATCAAGGAGGCCGCGACCGAATTCCCAAACCTCCCTATCAAATATCTCCGCGAATACCAAGCTTTGGGCACCGCTGGCGGCCTGTATCACTTCCGAGATGCCATCCTCAAGGGCCGACCCGAACGCATATTCGTCCTCAACTCAGATGTGTGCTGCTCGTTCCCCCTGAATGACATGGCGAAACTCTTCGACGACAAGGATGCCGAGGCTGTTATTCTAGGTACCCGCGTAAGCCAAGATGCCGCCACCAACTTCGGTTGCATCGTCTCGGACCAACACTCCCGCCGTGTCCTGCACTATGTCGAAAAGCCCGAGAGTCAGATCTCCAACTTGATCAACTGCGGCGTCTACCTCTTCAGTGTTGACGCCATTTTCCCCAGTATCAAAAGTGCCATTAAGCGAAGAACTGACCGTCCCCGTCTCGTGTCATACCCTTCGTCAGACAACCTCGAGTCAAGTTTCATGGCCGACGAAGACGAGGAGAAGAAGAACGAAGTTATCCGCCTCGAGCAAGATATTCTCAGTGATCTTGCCGACAGCAAACAATTCTTTGTCCACGAGACCAAGGACTTCTGGCGCCAGATCAAGACAGCCGGCTCGGCCGTCCCAGCCAACGCCCTCTATTTACAACAGGCCCAGCAGTCTGGCTCCAAGGAGTTAGCTAAGCCGTCGCCAAACATCATAGCCCCCGTCTTCATACACCCATCCGCGCAAATTGATCCCACAGCCAAGCTCGGTCCTAATGTCTCAATCGGCCCTCGCGCTGTCATTGGTGCCGGTGCCCGTGTAAAGGAGTCGATTGTCCTCGAGGACGCCGAGATCAAGCACGACGCTTGTGTCCTCTACTCTATCGTCGGTTGGAATAGTCGTGTTGGTGCTTGGGCTCGTGTAGAAGGTACCCCTACTCCAGTGACGAGTCACAGTACAAGCATTGTCAAGAACGGCGTCAAGGTTCAAAGTATTACTATTTTGGGCAAGGAGTGTGGTGTTGGTGATGAAGTCCGTGTGCAGAACTGTGTCTGCCTTCCCTTCAAAGAGTTAAAGAGGGTGAGTTATGTTCATTCTATTCTGGACTGTGAGAACACGGCTGACTGTACTTGTAGGATGTCGCTAATGAGGTCATTATGTAATGGGTTGGCTTGTGAGAAAATGCGATTTTGTTTCCAAATGCGGTGCATTATATGGGTTTCCATGTCGGTTTCCAAAACAGGCGGGAGAAAAGGCGTAAGCTTTCAAATGTGCACTAGACAAATGTTTCTCAGAAGCGAACAATTTCAGATCAGTCTTGAATGTCCCTCGTTGCTCCATGGTTGAATTCTGCAATATGAAATGTTTCATTGTTCATCACGATTCCCTCTACACAGTCATAATAGTGCATATATATTTCCTCGGTCAGCAATAAGATTCCAGCTATTACAGCCCCGGAATGGAACTGCCATCTTATTGCAAGGGGTAAGGATACTTGTCCTCAAATTGTATACGATATTACCACGCAAATTTTGATCAGGGTAGCCTAGTAAACAACTGCCACAACTACTTATGTAAGTATATAGGTGTACATCATCATCATCATCATCATCACTCTTGATCAGCAGCAGCAGCAGCAGCAGCAGCCTCTTCCTTCTGCACCCGCCGGAAATTCTTCGGAAGGCCTCTCCCTATCCTCCATCTCTCAGCCGCAGCTTCCACGCTCTGTATAAAGCCCTCCCTCCACCCGCCCGCGACATCCTCCCGCCACACCGCCCTGCCCCCGAAATCCCACGACACGAGCTCCTCCGCGCGCGATCCGTGCGAGGAGCGCAAAAGCCCGATGGACAGATCGACCATCTCGGCCCGCGCGTCCGTCGCGTAGAACACGGCTGCCGAGCACGCGCTGCAGAAGTACCGCTGGACGTCGGACGAGCTCTGGTACATGGTTAGTGTGCCGAGGCGCGGATCGCGGTGGGGCGATGTCAGGGCGGCTGCGAGGTCGTGGGTTGAGCTTGGGAAGTGCGAAGACGAGTCGGGCGTCGCGAAGGCGATGTGCGCGAGCTGCGCGAAGGTCCAGTGGAAAATGTCCACGCCGGACGACACGCGGCACGAGTCGCATACGTCGAACCCGCCTAGAGATTTGTTCGACTCGGGGTCGACGAACCACGGGAGCTCGGACCGGTTGAGAACTGCGAAATCCGGGATCGGATTGCGCAATACGAGGTCCACGCCGCCGCAGTGGCAGCGCACGGGAGTCGAGGCGGGAATGGGGGCGTTAAGCGGGAGTGCCCATTTATGGTCCGTCGAAGAGAGTTCCTCCGAGGAACCGCTTCGTCCGCTCCAGAGGCGCGGACGGGCGGCGGAGGAAGAATTCGAGTCGCAGAGCCATGGCGTCGCGCCGCCGTCTTTGGTGTCGGATAGGAAGATGTGGTGCGCGATGTCAATGAAGTTCGGGACGGAAGTGTTGTGCAGAACGCCCGTCGTCACGCCGTAATCCGGGACATCGCTGCCGTCGCGGGCGGGAGTCGCCGCGAACAGGGTGCTGCTGCAGGTCTCGCAGGAGAACAGGGTTGTAGATTCCGAGAAAGCATAGCGTTTCAGACGGGAGGTCTGGATGCGTTCGTGGATGGACGAGCGGGAGCCCGGCCACGGGAGATACGTGCTGTATAGAGCCCCTGTTACGCGCCGGCACGAGTCGCAGTGGCAGTATATCGAGGACAGAGGCAGCGAGGAGCGCGGCACGTGCGTTGTGAAGCGGTGCGCTTTGCAAAGACATTCGGCCACGAGCTCGATGGAATCGTTTTGGGTTGCGTTGTCTGCCATTTTGTGATGCTCACTGGTACCTATAGTAGTAGTACGATAATTCAATTGAATGATTTACGAGGTGTAGCTATTCGCGCAAACTCTTCTTTGAAAGATCATTTACACTTTGATTTCATTGTTCTCTGTCTACCTACCTACCTACCTACTTCATTAAATACCCTATCTACGTGTGTGTGTATTGAGAGTATGAGATGTCTTTCGCGCCCTTGGTGACGTGCAACGGATACGAGTGATACGACGGAACGATCAAACAGCCGTGATGGGAATAGCATGTCGTGCATTTCTGTAGGCAGCTATCCGGGTGTTAGGCTAGTGGCGCGGCCAAGACTAGGAGGGCGTCATATGGCGGTGTTGGAAACATAGCGGTCGCGTCTAGTGTGTCGCTTGGTGCGATGGATATTGTGGAATCTGGGGTAGTGCATTGATTCCGCTGGTGGCGGCGAAGTGTTGTAGTGTCGTGATAGTATCGTGATACTTGTATCTGTAGGGCGCGAGCGATGTCATTTCTAGCTTGGACTGGGCGTTTTAGTATTTCGTCTTGGGAGTGTGAATAAAAGTTGACGTTAGTGAACGGAATATTCCGCATAGGTGTCTATCAACTTGAGGCTGTTGTATCGTGGACTTGAGTGAGACATGTCTTGGCCTTAGGCAACATTGCTCTGGACTACAAGCTTCACATCGTTATGCCAAGTATTTCCCTAGCCGGCATCAAGACACAACTGATATCTTCTTTGGTATGATTACCTCACGATAAGCTGATATTAGTTGACCTTGCCGTTGCTTACTGCTACTCACTGATAAAGAACCGGGTGTAACGCTGTGCAGCATGAGCGAGGTATAACAGAGCTGAAAGACGCAAAGTTCTACGGTGTAGCCGAAGGCGAAGCCATTCTAGACTACCCGATAGCCAACAAAATCACCAGATGTTTGTATAGTATGGTGTATATACCAATAGTTTATCGTGATTTTGAATGATAGGCTCAAGTGGTGCGCTGAGTTATAGTAATTTGAGTAATCTTGCGGGTTCTAGGTAGCATCACATGGACTATATTGTATGCAACATGCTGTTTACACATAGCGAACCCGGCCGTTGTTGATAACAACAACTCCAACATTTAACTGCCGAGTATGATTTGACTATTGAGAGTTATAGGTGTTGTTTGAATACCCATAATCTCTATTCAGTCTTGTACGGAAGCCAATGCTTTGTTGTCGAGTTTGGAAGCCAGCCAAGAGAGTTCCGGATAGAGACCAGGAACATCCTCGGTGCGTTGATACATGGAACAACCTCCTAGGAGACCGCTCTGCTCCACTCGGGTACTAGCAAGGAAGACGGACTCAACGGCTGATGCGAGCGTGGATCACCAAGCATAACGCCACATCTGTCAGTCATCGTTTTCAACGTCTCCAACGTAGTAACAGCGTTGTAAGACCTTTTCTAGAACTGGAACCCTACAGCAGCTAAGTGATCAGGTCATATGCCGAAAGGCGTTGCTAGTTGATTACTAACGATTGAGTATTGCTTGCTTACTAAGGTATGAACAGTCTTTAAAGAACAAGGGTCCTCAACCATAACATGGGGTAAATACTAGGATAGCCAGGTCTAGTTGTATTGTGTTGACCTCATAACCCCGCTTAGGAACAGAACCTCGGCTCAGTTGATAGCAAACATTCGGTGACATCGTAACCAGTATTATCGCGGCCCGCAGATCCCCTACATGAAACACAGATTGGTTGTGCAATAACTGGTCAATCTTATTATTACAAGCCACCGTATACGAGAGGGTGGAAAAGTGACCATTGAACCTGATACATACATCCTCTCGATTCGCCGCCTAAGGACCCTTCCGATACCGAGCTGATACCTAGCATTTATCATACAGCTGCCAATAAGTTACCAAACGAGTGTGGTTCCGTGGAGAATCCATCCGTTAAGAGAAGACTGCGGGGAGCTGAGTGTGGCGAACCATGCATCAGGGGTCAATGGTCATAAGAGTCGGTAAGTGGGAGCTAGACCACAAGTCGGATTGGGGGGCAGATCCAACAATATAAAAGTCGAACAGGTAAGATATTCTGTAGTGATACATGAACGTTTAATCACCCATTCAACCCCCAAGTTAATATATGATGTGGAGTGCAGAGATACCCATATATCTAGTGTTAATCAACAACCATATCTGGAGTATACCTACTAGTTTGGGTGCTACTTGATTTTCGACATAGCTCTATTCAAGAGACTATAGACGCTATGAGTACAGAAGGTCTACTGAACGGCACGCGTGGAGCCGAAGTATTCGACGTACTCATCATCGGAGCTGGGATAGGTGGGATCAACACTGCCTATCGTCTTCAGACACAGGTGCCCGGCACCACCTTCACTATACTTGAAGGGCGCGGCGACATCGGCGGCACTTGGGATCTCTTCCGGTATCCCGGAATTCGCTCCGACTCAGACTTGTTCACCTTTGGTTTTCAATGGGAGCCTTGGCCTTACGAGACTCCCATCGCTAAGGGACCGCTCATCAGAGATTATATGAAGAATACTGTCGCAAAATACGGCCTTGACCATCACATTCGCTTTCATCACAAAGTCCTCTCAGCCGACTGGTCGAAGAGGACAGAGCAATGGAAGATTACAGCGGAACACGATGGACAGACGAAAGAGTTCAGAGCACGCTGGGTCATCTTCGGGACTGGCTATTATGACTATGAAAATACCTTCAAGACGACCATCCCGGGACTGGAAAACTTCAAAGGAAAAGTGCTGCACCCTCAGCACTGGCCCGAAGACTACGATCACAGTGGTAAGAAGATGGTAGTCATCGGGAGCGGAGCTACCGCCGTCACTCTGTTTCCCGCGCTCTCGGAAACCGCGGAGGCCGTGACACTGGTACAGAGGAGTCCTACCTACATCGTCTCCGCACTGAACGGGAGCCCTGTAAGGTCTTTTCTCATGAAGCTCCTGCCAGCATACTATGCCGGGACGCTGCTGCGTATCTTGTATCTGTACAAGATCCACATTGTGGTCTTGTTCTGCCACTATTTTCCGCAGCTTGCTCGCACTGCGATGATCAACCGGATGAGCCGGCAACTCCCTAACCGTGTCCCTCGGAGCCCTCACTTCGAGCCGACGTATATTCCTTGGACGCAGCGGCTATGTCTCTCCCCTAACGGCGACTTCTTCCAGACCCTCCGTGAAAACCCGAATTCTCATATCGTGACCGGCCGTATTGACACAGTCACCGAGAACGGCCTGCGCATGAAGGATGGTACTACAGTGGAGGCCGATGCTATTGTAACGGCAACTGGCCTCCATATGCGGATGGGAGGTAACATTGCCATCACTGTGAATGGTGCGAAGGTGGATTGGGCGGGCCGGTTGGTATGGAACGGTTCCATGCTCCAGGATGTACCGAACATGATGTTCATCGTTGGTTACACCAATGCCTCGTGGACACTTGGCGCTGACGATACAGCACATAGTAAGTCACCTTTGCATGGGAAATCGTCTCGCTTTCAGTGAGAATTGGGGGGGGGGGGGGGGGGGGGGGTGCGCTATAATTTGATGCCCCGTAAAATAAAAAGGGGCATTTGGATTGGGGATTTCCGCGGACGAAAGG